>NC_061133.1:6900000-7181670 GCF_905220365.1 Vanessa cardui
CTCAAAATTATTTACTTTTCAGTGATGTTAAAAAATTTAAGATATTTCACCTGTCGGCAATTACATGTCGCAAATATTATTAACAAAATAAGGTAATTCTTTTACATATATTAAGAAAAGAACGGGACTTAAAATTGAACCCTACACTTATTTGTACCAGAACGCCTTTTATTTTACCCCGTTTAAAACAACTTTCAAAACTCTCTATTGAAGTAGGACAAATTTATTTATTTTTTATTCCAATATATTTAAGGGTTTTCTAAAATCAGTGGCATGTCTACTCAAATGAATAATTTGATAAATCACAAAAACCTATAAAAGAATATGACCTCATTAAAAGATACGCCCGCATCAATAGTACGACGAGATCACCTTCGTATTGCTGCTTATTATTGCATTGCCCCCATATTTACATATATTTCAAACTATATATTTACATATTTTAGCTCAATCGGTTAGAGAAAACTATTATAAATTTCAGTTGCAGAATTTGACCACATTCTTGCACTGAATTCTGGAATTACATTTCAGCGTTTTATTTTACCAGTCGTTTTGAGTATTTATAAAATAGACATGTAAGGAAACTTGTATTTTTTCTATTATATTTATTAGAATGCGTCAAAATATTAGTAATTATTTGGTAAGACGGTGAATATGCTTTTAGGTACAGGACAGCAGGTTTGTACTGTTGTTATTCGTAAAAATAAATAAGAAACATTTGTTTGATTATAAATGTTTGCTACTTTTATCGGTATAATGAAAAATTGTTTATGTCGACGGCTTAGACCTGACGTATCAATAAACAAGTTTGACAACTAATTCTTCCATAAATAAAGATTTACTCTTTTCACGGTTGGTTACCTAAATGCGACTTATTTTTTACATGAAACGCATATGCTCTTGAATTAACCAACCCTCTTTTACATGTCAAATATGTCATGGTACATCATTTTGACCTTAACTAATTACCTCTATGAATTGCTTATCGTTTATGGGTAACATTTCATTTTTTTTAAATACTGTAAACATTTCATGTAATTTGAACTAAAAATACACTACAATGTACACCGATTTTTGTAGCCGAGACGTTTTTATTCGCGTCACAATATATACAATTTATACAGTTGAATTAAAATCATCAATGTCGTTTTAGGGACTAATAGCTACATGAAACAGTATAGTTTAATGCGTATTATGACTAATGATATCACAGATTGTAATGTAAAGTTATAATACGTTGTCAATGTATTTGTATATTTTATGTATGTATATTTTTTTCTAATGAATGAAGTATGATAAATACACTTTTGAAAATACTAACAATAATAATTATTAGATATTAATTATAAATAATTATTTGTATACTTTTAAAGTGGAATAATATACGGTGCGATATTTATAACTAAGGTTGTGGTTATCTATTATGAAAAATATAATTTCAATTGAAATCGCTAAAAGTTTAATATTAAAATAACTTAACGAGAAATCAAGAATACATTTTGTCTATTACGATAATCGTAGTGACATGTCGTTTTAATTTTTTTTATATATAGATATATATAAATATCTACACTACTGACGAAATCTATGTCTAGGTCAACTTTAGAATGACGTATAAGAGTAACTATTTATGTTATTATATATTATTATTGCTTTACTTATAACAAATGAAATAAAATATCGGTGTTTTAGTATAATGAGGTTTTGTTTATACCTTTAGTGTGTGTCTAAATCGTTTCTTTGTTTAATTGTCAATATTGCGATCGTTGTTTATTTTTTGATATATTCTATTTTTAAATATATAATATTTATACGCTCATACTAACATCAGAGTTCGTCAAAGGTGCATACAGAGTCGTTGGATTGTTGACGCGTGAGCGTGTTGTTAAAGCCATTTTCTTTCACAGTAGATGAAGTCCTGAAATAAGTAATAATACATATTTTAAAGGAAGATGGATTACTGCGTTAATGGCTAATTATTCTTGTTATATATTGTTTTTATCTATAATAAACTACTATACAATATAAAAAACAATCATTACTCTATGATTGGTTTTTTTTTCGTTTTAATAATATCATATATAAAAAATAGGTGACCGTAACAAATATTTATAAAATACTAGTTATTGTCCACGGCTTCGCTCGCGTTTTAAGAATGTCATGTATTAAGCCTAAAAGAAGCCTATGTTCTTTCTTGAAGTTCATGTTTGCTTCACAAAAAATTTCATCAATTTCGGTTCAGTAGTTTATATAATGATAGAGCGACGGACAGACAGAGTTACTTCACATTTATAATATTAGTATGGGTTTTATTTCACTCGAGGAACTGAATTGTAAAGCTAGTTGTAAAATCAAATTCAAGGCTGACCCGAAGAATGGCAGCAAGGTAATGAGCTGGGCGCGGCTCGTGCACTCGCGCAGCTCGGGCAGCGTGAGCAGCGCGTGGCGCAGGTACGCCTGCAGCGCCGCGCGCCGCGCCGACACCACGCGCGCGTCCTGCGCACGCGCACACCACGTTACAGAAACATTGACGTCACCCATGACAACTCATACCGAATGTCCCGGCTGGGACCAACTTTATTAATTCCCTTAACGCACACCACGTTACAGAAGCGTTGACGTCACCCATGACAACCCACACCGAATGTCCCGGCTGAGACCAACTTTATTAATTCCCTTAAATGTAGCTAAATCTCAAAAACCCCGTAAAGTTTTTATTGTACACCCTTTTTGGGAGGAAATTTCGTATAAAAAATTAAACAATTCTTATTTTTGATTTCTTCACTTAGTTTACATTTTTTGAACTCTTATTTTCATTTTTTTTTGCTCTCCTCATATTCCTCATAGTTTAATAAATTATTTTGAGATTTTTATACTTCTCTCTTGTTAATTTTACATGTATCTAATACGCCTACTTTTCGGAGCTACCTTGACCCACTCACGTTTTAATTTAGCACACAATAGTACACTACATTGCTGTTTGACAGAAGAATATCTAAAGAGTGGCTTCACGATTTACACAAAAGCCTTACAAACAAATAACTTTACAACACTTTTTTACTTATTGAGTCTATATTTTTCTTACCCGTTTGCGTAAAGTTTTTTTTGGTGGAAATTTATAATTCGCTATATCAGGGTGGCATTTTTTGAGTTGTGTATGTAATTCATAAAACTTTGCATATCTGTGATAAACGTTCCATTCCTCTTGACCAATTTTTAGGAAAACCTGTAATTTAAATATATTACAATGGTAACTTTGTCAATAGAATTTAATCATAATTTTGCTACAAATTGAACTACTTGAAATTTTATTTATTTTAGGAATATATTGGGATATTATAATACCTGATAAACATGATAAGATTGAGTTTTCTTTCCGACTAAGAATGCACTGGGAATGTAAACTTTCACATTTGACTCGGGTAATTCAACTATTTCGAGACCGGAGCTCTCTAGATCTTGTAGCTTCCTTTGTAAATGCTGATTGAACTCCATTAATTCAGCGTGCATTTCCGCTACCTGGAAGTATTTAAATACATTCAAATTTATCATTGACATTTTCAGCAAAATAATAAAATGATGCTCAAACTCATACAATACCTGAACTAACTTTTTCTCATACTGATTAATTTCTTCATCATGGCTATCATTAGTTTTCAACGCTTTGCCCATTTCCACTGCAGACATATAGGTTCTTAACTGATCCTTTAATCTATCATTCTCTCTGCAAATAAAAGAAAATTTAAATAATCAATATCCCTTTTATAATACAACACTGCTATTCATTTGAATTTTATAGAACTTACTTGCTTAGATCTAAAACAACTTTTTCTAGCTTATTTATTTTCTCTTTACTTGATATTTCAAATTGATTGTACTTTAGTTGTAAATTCATAAACTCTTTCTCCCTATTTTCTAAGACTGAACTAAGACTTTTCTCATCCGGGACACTTTCATCTTCAGTGAAGCAGAGCTCTAAACACGATGTGCTCCCGTCAATACTGCCTGCCACCTCTTCACTATCACTCTCCGATATTTTAAGACAATTGACACTCAAATCAGACATATCATCTTTAACAACGACATTCTTGTCTATGCTATTCTGAGAGTTCGAAAATATTTCTTTGGCACTTTCAGACAACTTAGAGAGTATTTGCAAAGGGTTGTCCATTGACTTTACACTGTCAGGAAAAAAATGTCTTAGACTACTCTTGTAATCAGAGCTAGTTGGTTCACTGAGAGAAACTGCTTTTGACGTTACTTTAGGATCTGGCGAATTGAGACAAGTCGCTGGTGCACTATTCCAGCACTCGCTTGAATTATCTTTGGGTTCGATGGATTTTTTTGGCTTAGTTTCATTCTTTTCTTCATCTTTGTCGAAGGATATTACTTGGCGTATTGGTTTTCGTTTTGAATTACCAGACGTCTTAATAGGTGTGGGCAGCGGTATAACAAGTTCAGATTTATTTATTGTATTTAATTGCTGTGATTCATTGAGTTCTGCTCTGTCAATTGATAATGCAAACAAAACAGATGATAAGCCTGCAAAACAGTATAAAGTGAATTATTATCACAGAATTATTTATTTATTTAACTAATATACAATGTTTTACCTGCCGCTACACTCGGAAGCAAGCTGGCTTCCGGGCTACGAACAAATGCACCTTCATCATAATATTCAATTAGGAGACCATGTGAAACCCAACTTTGTAAATATCTGAGAAAAATTAGATGATATTAAAATTATGTTCCATGTATATATACTAAATATTAATAAATTATTTTCCCAAAATACCTTTCTAAAGATCTTTCATTTAAAGAGGCTCGTAGAAAAGCTCTAAAGTACCCCAAAGGAGTGTTAATATTAGACAGTATTTTGAACCTTTCCTTCTCATGTTTTGTAAGATGAAGACAACAATAGCTCCATAGAGAATTTCCTACAAAAAGAGAAATTAGAACTAAATGTTAATTACAAGTTAATTAGCCTTAATGATATTAGCTAGCTGGTAATAAATTAACATAAAATGTTATAAACATACCAACTTTTTTAACAAACACCACTTTTTTAATTAAATAAAAATATGAAGCTTACTCTCAAAATTTATAATTTTGAACACTATCTAAATTTTATCTTAAAATTAGTACTTACCAATGTTAACAATATTAAAAGTTAAATTTAAGCCAGCTGCTACGAAGTTTTGTATAGCTGAATTTGAAAGATTTGTCTTTAGCCCATGACTAAGGACTTTTTCCCATTTTTCACACAGGTTTAAAATTCTGTAAATTATGCTATAATTTAAAATATACCTAAAGAAGAATCTCGATTATCCAAGCACTCAATTATCCAAAACAAAAAATAAAACAACATAATAACATTTTATACTTTGTATTTAAATATGTAAGTCACATTAAAATTTTTTTTTTTTTTTGTAAAAAGTGTTTGTACTTGTTTAGTATTAGACCAAGGTATCCATTTAGATTATACAAACATTTGGTTATCAAAACTAGTCTTGGTCCCAATTCATTCACATAATCGAGGTTCTACTGTATTTAATTTTTGCCATAAAATATTTCAATTTCAATACAAGAAATATATTAAAAAAACATTACATACAATGAATTAGCTGTACCTTATATCATCTTCTGTAGCCAATTCAGATCTTCCCCCAAAACGGTTCTGGCAGTTTTCAACGCATGATTGCAGTTCACTGAAAGTGATTCTCCCACTGTCTATCCTTTTTCTAATTTCATCCTTATTATCTATTGCGTTAGCTAGAGTGTTTAATAATTTGTTATTCTGTAAATCAGACTTAAATATATAGAATAGTACAAAAATTATTTTCGCGACTCTTTGTTTAATAAATTTAAAATAACATTGAATTGTGTATTTCATTTGACAATACTATTCAAGTAGTTTATTTTAAATCAGAATTTCAATAATTGGCTTATATAAAATAATAATTAAAAATAGAATAAATTATAGATTTATTAAAACTATTGTGAGGAATATTTAGTAATTACACTAGACCTTAGTTTTGCTTTAATACATACCATTATTCATTTGAACGTTTTTATCAGAATTTTGTTTATGAAAATAACGGTTATAATTAAATCTAGAACTTGGGTAAATAACTAGGTTCCTATGGTTATTTATTTATTTTGTATACGATAGACAAGTCAAAAATTGGCAATTTGCGAATCGTGAAAAATGACATAATGACTTTTACTGTGAACATCAACACCAACTACCAAGGCAATGATTGACAATTGACATTCAAAGGATCGGTCGTGCCAAAAGAAAATATTGCTATTCTGTCTTGCTACACTTTATTTTAATAGATTCTACAATATGAATTCTTAATATTGATTAATTTTAGTTGCTTCATATAATTTTAATATGTATTTGATGATTTGTAAGTTATGAAAGAACTTACAAATGTTCAATTACATCAACAGCTCAACTAAATAAGCATTATTATTTTAATAATAATAATGATTTATTTTCTCTCACATTAAAGACCTTACAGTTTAAATGGTATAAATTATTAAAATTTAATTTTAGTGAATAAAGGTTACGTATTTCATGCTAATATAATATAAGTGGTTATAATTAGAGCTGGGTCATTTTATATTTTACGTGAAACGAAACGAACTAGTTTTTTTGTCGCAAAAAACAGTTCTGAAAAACGGTTATAAAAAAAACTGGTTTTTTGGTCGACCTTTTTTTTTTTTTTTTTTTTTTCACCGAAATAAATTTATATATATAAAATTATATCATATTTATTTAAATTAACTAATTTTTTAAATTAATTAAATTATAAATATTATATTTCCTTCTAAATTAATAAGTATGTATTATAAAATTAAAAACAATTTTAAACAAAACCTATGAACGAAACTAGCATTTATTACAAATTACTTCTACAATCAAAATTCTATTGTATGTCTCTAAACATAACATTCATCGTAGCTTGTTCGTTACGTAAAAACTAAAATGGTTTTTTGTAACTGGTTTAATATTCATACGAGAATAGTCCTTAATCGCATAATAATACAGTGCTTCATTACTTAGACGTGATCGAAAACCGTTTCGCGCCGAGCCTACGAAAAAAACTGTTTTTAAAATCCATAATTTAGCGACAACCAAATTTGTATCGTTTACTCCTACGCATAAGGTTCATCGCAGCTTATTCGTAAATTCCAAAATAAAACAGTTTTTTGTAACTGGTTTAGTATTCATACGAGAGTAGTCTTTAAACGCATAACAATACAGTGCTTAATTAGTTAGACGTGTAAAAAAACTGTTTCGCGCCGAGCGTACGAAAAAACTGGTTATTAAATCCATAATTTAGCGTCAACCAAATTTGTATCGTTTACTCCTACGCATAAGGTTCATCGCAGCTTATTCGTAAATTCCAAAATAAAACAGTTTTTTGTAACTGGTTTAGTATTCATACGAGAGTAGTCTTTAAATGCATAACAATAGAGTGCTTAATTAGTTAGACGTGATCGAAAACCGTTTCGCGCCGAGCCTACGAAAAAAACTGTTTTTAAAATCCATAATTTAGCGACAACCAAATTTGTATCGTTTACTCCTACGCATAAGGTTCATCGCAGCTTATTCGTAAATTCCAAAATAAAACAGTTTTTTGTAACTGGTTTAGTATTCATACGAGAGTAGTCTTTAAACGCATAACAATACAGTGCTTAATTAGTTAGACGTGTAAAAAAACTGTTTCGCGCCGAGCGTACGAAAAAACTGGTTATTAAATCCATAATTTAGCGTCAACCAAATTTGTATCGTTTACTCCTACGCATAAGGTTCATCGCAGCTTATTCGTAAATTCCAAAATAAAACAGTTTTTTGTAACTGGTTTAGTATTCATACGAGAGTAGTCTTTAAACGCATAACAATAGAGTGCTTAATTAGTTAGACGTGATCGAAAACCGTTTCGCGCCGAGCCTACGAAAAAAACTGTTTTTAAAATCCATAATTTAGCGACAACCAAATTTGTATCGTTTACTCCTACGCATAAGGTTCATCGCAGCTTATTCGTAAATTCCAAAATAAAACAGTTTTTTGTAGCTGGTTTAGTATTCATACGAGAGTAGTCTTTAAACGCATAACAATAGAGTGCTTAATTAGTTAGACGTGATCGAAAACCGTTTCGCGCCGAGCCTACGAAAAAACCGTTTTTAATATTCATAATTTTTCAACAATCAAATTTGTATCGTACGGTCCTACGCATAAGGTTCATCGCAGCTTATTCGTTACTTCCAATCGAAAACAGTTTTTTGTAACTGGTTTAATATTCATACAAGAATAGTCCTTAAGCTCATAGTAATAGAGTACTTAATT
Source organism: Vanessa cardui (assembly GCF_905220365.1). NCBI lineage: Eukaryota > Metazoa > Arthropoda > Insecta > Lepidoptera > Nymphalidae > Vanessa > Vanessa cardui. The sequence continues at coordinate 6,908,360 of NC_061133.1, forward strand.
AGTTACACATGATCGAAAACGGTTTCGCGCAACGCGCAGTTGTACCAACAAACGGCTTGTTGGTAGTATTGCGCGTTGCGCGCGCTCTTGACAGAGAACGAAGTGTCCACCAAACGAACTAAAAACGTCAGTCGTCAACGTCAAATGTCAATGAAACCGAGTGCGGGCGCCTTCTCGTTCGATTAAAAAACCGTTTTTTCTATAATCGAGAAACAGTTCGTTCGTTTTTCTTGAAAGAACTAGTTTTAAAAACCGTTTCTACAAAAAACGCCCAGCACTAGTTATAATTTTAATGGTGGAAGAAAACGAATATTCAATTCGTAATCACATGTAATAATCATAGTATTAAATAATATTCTATGATCGATACATTATGCTGCAGAGATTGATTTTAAATATAAAATTATGATATTTTTGTTTACTCATTCGTTTATCGTTCTATATCTTGTGTCGTTGATCGTTCATTCACATTTCCGTCCGTCATGGCAAAATAACAAAATGGCGTTTGAGCTTGTCCAAAGTTTTATTGTACCCATTGAGTAGCATTTTACTTTTTCAGTTCATTAAATCGGTAACAGTTTGTGGTACATTCAATTTGATATCTTATACATTATTATTAAACAATAACATTGATTTGCAACAAAATAGCATTGTAGTGATTCATAAAACTGTAAATTGGTTCGTGTTCCTTTCTGGTTCATTAGAGTGAAATTGTATAGTTGAACCATGAGTAACTACGAAGATGATCAAAGTGAGGATGGTGAACTTGCTCGAAGTCCTGTTCAGGATGAAATGGACTTTAGGTAAGTAATCTACTTTTTGAATTGCTATTATTGATATACATTTATTAGTATTATGTACAAGGTAGGTTATATTGATCCAGTGATTGAGCGTTTTATTTGCGTTTTAAGTAATGTATTTTGTCATGTCGAATATTTTAGTTTATCTGATGAAGATCGGGACAACGCTGATTCTTTAGTTATCAAACCACCACAAGCGGTGATTCGATCTCATCGAGACAAAAGAAGTCACAAGCGAACAGCGAAAGACAGATACAAGGAAAGTGTAAGAAAAGAAAAGAAACACCTTTACAGGTTAGTTTATTAACATTGACTTTGATTACTAAAACTATTGCTTCTATGTATATCTTTTTATTAATATTGATCATATTATTTAAGGTCTGACTCATTGCTCTGGGGGTGTACAACAAAATAATTATTTTTTCAACAGGGAACGTGATAAGTCGGAAAAAAACAAACGTGAATTTAGTAAAACTTTAGAACGTGAAGAAATGCCTAAGGATTACTATAGGGAGAAGCAATACTACAGGGAAAAAGAAGCATACCGGGAAAAAGACGTGCGGGAAAAGGAAATGTACAGAGAGAGGGAGATTAGAGATAAGGACATATATAGAGAGAAAGATGTTTATCGAGAAAAAGAACTTTATAGGGAAAGAGAACATTACAGAGAACGTGAGATGTACCGGGACAATGCATCTTACAGAGAGAGTGGTCGACCCAAAGAAGCATATCGAGAAAAAGAAATGTATAAAGAAAAAGATATGCAAAGGGAACGTGAAATGTATGTAAATCGTGATCGTCAGTATAAATATTCAGAAAATGATAGAAAACGTATTGAAACTGATAGAATAGAATCTAGGTTAAGAATGTTGTCTGAAGAAGGAAGGACACAAAATAATGAAAAAGAGAATAGAGATAAAACTTCTGGTGATAAGGAACTAGAAGATTTAAGAACTAGGTTACTTAGTAAAAGAATATCAAAAGAGTTACAAAGTCAAGAAACCAAAAAACATACTGACTTTGACAAAGAAACAAAAAAACATATGGATTATGAAAGAGAAAAAAATTCAGATCGCTATGTATCTTTGGACAAACATCAGCAAGAAAGAAGAAAGAGGTTACTAGAAGCTGGTAAAAATTATTTTTAATTCTTTTTTTTGTTGTATTTAAAGAGTATTTCTTTATTTTTAAGTATATTTGTTTTTAATTTTAGAACGAGAAATGGTGAAAAGAAAGCATGAGTCTCGAGTTGAGTTAGAGGCTAGGCGTGAAGAGCGTCGTCGTCGTGGTAAGAAAAGATCTGTTTCACCTGAAGAGATGACAAGTAAGAAAAATAAAACAGATCATTCACCAACATGTGATGACTCAGTTGTGACATTGTCGGATGCTAGTGATGTGGAAATGAAGAGTGTTTCACCCCATTCTGAACCAGAAGAAGGTAAATCCCTAAATTTTTACAATTAAATCAAATATTTTTTCTACAGTGAAGGAAAATAAGCAGAGAAGTATAAGGAGTTAAAATGCAGATAATTCTGTCAAAATTGTTAAATCACTCAGTACTTTCAATAACCTTTATATCAATATTCTCTAGCAGAGCAATACTACATAATAAATGTAAAAATAAAAGCATTTAGTGCCTACTTCAAATTTCAATTTCACAGTGTAATTGTAGGTGCTCAAATTTAACTTTTGCATTCTAGTCAGTATACCTAATTGAGTTAAATTTACTAAATTAAGACTTGTAAAAAATTACAGGTGAACATACTAACACAGAAACGGAAGAAGAAAGTTCTGAGACAGAAACTGAGTCAGATAGAGATTCAAAGTCAGAAGTTGATAACAGAGAAGAGAAGTCAGAGAAAGAGGATGAGTTAGAAATTATTAATGAAAAAGAGCAATCTAATCAAAATTCTAAGTCACCAGTTGTATTAAAATCAAATAATCCAAGTCCATCATCACATGGATCAGTCAGGTAAAAAATTTTCATATCTTTTTATTTCTTTAAGTTATGAATTCTGTTGGGTGTTCCGAGATGCACATAAGTATATTCATTATTATTTAAATGTTCACTAATAATATGTTATAAAAAATCAAACTAATCAAAATAGCCACATAACCTTAATAATAAAAATTACAATATTTTTGTTACACTGCTAATACTTTTTAACTTCTTTAAATCTCATGTAATGAAAATAATGAAACATTTAATTTTATTTTTGTCTGGAGGGAAAATTCTTGTATAAATATGGTAGTTATAGTTCATGTAATGCTATTATAAAATGTATGATTGTCTACTTGATTTAGTACAGTTTATATTTAAGTTCTAATAATTAAAGGTCAAGATCACACTCAAGATCAAAGAGTAGAAGTCGTTCACATTCCTTTTCACCTCCCCCTCCTGGAGAAAATGGAAAACCTCCCACCGAAGAAGAGAAACCTCAAGAGGATGATGAGGAAGTGAGGTTGAGAGAAGAAGCTATGAATGCCCTACCACCCTACTTTCCTGCATTACAGGTATAACATCTCTTTATTGGTTCTTTATTTTAAACCAAAAGTGCAGTTTATGAAAAAAATAAAATGTAATAATTTAATCGACATACTGGATCAACTCAATTTCTGTAAGTCAAAAAATATGTAACCTGTTTTAATAGGTAATCTGTTTTTTTTTTTAATAACAACTGAAATAATGAACTTAATTTTATAGGGCTGTCGATCAGTTGAAGAATTTCAATGCCTAAACCGAATTGAGGAAGGCACTTATGGAGTTGTTTACAGAGCACGTGATAAAACAACAGAGGAAATAGTTGCTCTAAAACGTCTCAAAATGGAAAAGGAAAAGGAAGGATTTCCTATTACCTCATTGAGGGAAATCAATACATTGCTAAAGGTAGGATCACAATTCAATTTTTTATTATTCTTAGCTCATTCGAGCCATCGTAATGCAACAGTGCTCAATTTTTGAAGGTATACAAAATTGATTTTCTTTTCTCTTTTTTTTACCCATGCAGCTTTTATGAGCCATGAGTTGCAATACACTCGATGGCTCTCGTGCGAAATTCACAAAATTAATGCCTTGTATTTTATTCCTACAGGCCCGGCACCTCTTACCTGAAGAGGGTTGTGCTAGAGGTGTGACCCAATTGCAAGGGTTAACAACTTCGATACACGGGCGGGCCTAAGTATCTTATAAGGAATTTATTCCAGGGGAAAATCCTCAAATGCTCTCTCCAACAAAACAAATATTCACTGAAAAGTAATTTTCTTCTCATAATATATCCCTATTTTATGAACATCGAAAGTTTCTGAAATGGCTTTACAAAAATAATTATTTATATCATCGAGAGTAATTTAGAAACAGCAACATCGACCATCGTGAAGAAAGGTAAAGAAATTAAAGTGAAATAATATTGCGTGGTTTTACGAAAAAGAAATACAAATTTTTGTAATAAATGAATAAACTACTATTAATAAAATAAGTATGATATTTTAAAAGCATGACAATTTCTGCACTTTAAGCAACTTTTTAGAAAAGTTATGAAATAGACATAAATGATCATATAACACAATGTCACAATATCCAGATTCATTTATATAAAATCCTACAAGATTAAATGTTTGTTTTGACTTATTTAAAAAGTTTTCGAATTAGTTTTGTGTAGTAGTGGATTTGATTTAGTTAAGTTACTCTTATTTAGTGATATTTAATCTAAGTATGAGAATAAGATTTCAAATCTCATTTATCAGCATTATTGGTAATCGTTTCTTGTTCTTAAAGTTATTTCAAAATTCGTATTTTTCACGTTTCGTTAGATCTAATAGTGAGGCCGTTGATGTCTCATCACTCGAAAACCATAGACTTTTGTTTCAAAACTGAATGAAATATGAGGTGAAATTAAACTAAAAATTACTAAAATTTCAATTTTTACTTTACTTACAGTTTCTAAAAATCTATACCAAATAATATTAGTTAACATAAAAATGGTAATATAATGAAGTAATATTATGCAGACCTAATTCTTGTTTCTATTTTAAAATTACCTTTTTATTGTTTTTTTTTTTTGTAAATATACACTGCAAATTGATATTTTTTAAGAAACAAACAATATTTTTATACAAATCACAAAAACCGTTTTAAAAATAGAATTTAAAAAGAAGTTGAACTTTTAATAAGTAGATTGTATAGTTTCTGGGAGTTGTATAAGCGAGCATTATTAAGTTAAGTTAGGAAAATTAGGTTAGTTAGTTCTTCATTATAACTGTTAAGTGATACTAGAAATCGAATTACGTTTTAACTATTTGAACCAAAAATTTTGTACTTTAATTTAAATCCCTTAACATTGTGATAATCAATATAAAGAGCCCACTTAATGCAGAACTCATTGTATGTCTTTTTTCATTCATATGAACTAAACCAAACAACCTATATTTATGTAATTGTGTAAAAGTGAGTATTTTAAATATTTTCTATGTATTTTGGTCCCAAATTTATTTATACTAGTTCTTGGTCGAGTTTTAGGCATAAAAAGTAACCCAAATTTCATACAATTTGGTTTAGTAATTTGGAACAACGGACAGAAAGAGTTCCTTTCGCATTTATAATATATACATTGATAATGTTTCTTCATATTTTGTATGTTATTTTTATCATCGTCATGAAACAACTGGTAAATTTATTACTAGTGGTGTCTTAGGTAGAGTTTATGAATAAGTCATGCTTTTAAAATATACTACGAAGCTGCAATATCTAATTTATTGTTTGCATTTATTAAAATGGTCTATGAGGTGGACATAATATAAAGTGCTCAGATTAAACTTGTAATTACATACACATGTATGGTATTTATTGAAGCTGTTGTAATGTAATCAAGTACTGTCCATATCATCAGTTGTTTTCTAGTTATGTTATATATAGTTATAAAATATTTATATATTGTGTAACTACTGAACATCACATCTATTTCTCCCACAAATATTGTATTTTTCTTTATCAAAGTAAAATGGACAAGTTGCTTTGTATTCATTAAAAATTTCACTTTGTGTTCAAATTGAGCTACAAATGATCTGTTATTGTAGTGGTGACATTAGTGATGAATATACCTTATAGACCATTTTAAATGGTGTTATTGTATTAATAAAAGTAACAAAAATATGAAATGTTATATTGAAATACTGTCAAAATCAGTTGGATTAATTTCCGCACATGTCATATAACTAAGGCAAGTTAATACTATGAAGTATAAATAAATATATGTATAAAGTGTTTTAAAGGAACGATAAAAATGGGCCCAACAAATGCTTATTGAGATTTTTGTAACATTTGACTGAAAGGTTAACATGTATTATTATTTTTCAGTAAATAAGTGTGTTGCGCAACAGTCCATCGGTATTTAAGTGAATTATCGACAATCTGCCTTCTTGCGCTTCCTTGGGTACGGTTGAAATGTGTTACTGCATCTATTATTGTGCGGGATCTTCTATTAAGCTATTGAGACAATCATATGCGCGACCATAGGTCATCCCCTCTCTCTTTTATTTATATTTATCATTAAGAAAGTTGGCATGTCACTATGCGTTTTATGGAGTTGAATGATTGTTGGTTATATCAAAACCATATTCTGTCTGTGGATTGAGTATAAAAATAAATTTGATGCTCTGACAAAGTACTAAGAAATCACCTGTATATTTTTCTACTGGTAGTCAGTCCCTTAGTACTATGTTATGGGTATTTTAACCTAAGCTTATCCTTGAACATTGAACCCTTTAAGATTTATCGTTAGAAATTTTGTTACTAATTTGAGATGAAATTAATGATGGTAACATTCATTTATATTAAAATTCAAACTAATTTATAAGAAAAATTCTGTGGTTGTCACAAGCAAGTGTTGGGTCTATTTTAAAATAATACTATTGAAAATGTTATAATATAAACTGATTTTGATTGTAAACATTATATTTTTTCTATTTTGTTTTAAAAAAGTTTTAAATGTAATTTAGTGAATATAAGAAAAGGTTATTTTGTATTGCCATATCAGAACTAACAATGTTCATATATTCAAATTTGCAAAACAACAGATGAATACCATCTTTATATTTTTAAGTTTCTGAGATTCGAGGTTATTAATTTTGTGTATTTTTTAACGGTTATTTGATACCCTGACATTTTATATATATATTTTTTGATTAGTAATTAAGAATCCTTTTTAAGTTTATTTTTAATGTATAACTTAAATCGTTTCTGCCTAAGAATTAATAGGTTAAAATTTATGTGATAAATTTTTAATGCTTGACTTGCAAGTATGAGTGTTATTGTCACGATATGAAGTGCATTCTTTTTATTTTTAGGGGGAACGATTTAAGTTAAATTAATTATAAAACAGACTTAAAATTACTTCAGGCGGAAATCGTGTTTGTCTTGTTATAATTGGGGTTTAACAATAGAAAAATCTTATATTTGTTTTGCTAGCAGTTTGGATTACTGATATGGAGTTGTTTGAATTCCTACTGCAACAAAATAATTAAGATTGTTTTATTGAAATAAACAGTTATATGGCAGTATGACTTGATTATATCTGCAGAATGCGATCTCTAAAAAAATTTTAGTTTGGGGCGCTTTTGTTTGCGTTATTCACAATGTTTAATTAAATTATTAATTTAATTTTCTACTGATTAAGTTCCACTTTCTTTTTTTATGTAACATTTGGGAACAAACAAATTAAATGAAAAATAACATTTAATTTGATTGACGCGAGTAAATGAGGAGTTGCTTGATTCATATATTTAGTACAAAAACTAGTACTGTTGTCAAAATTTCATACACTTTCTTGTCGTTTTCTGGTTATGATGTTTTGTGTATCCGATAATTTCACGAAACTGCATGTTAATAGTGAATTTTTAACCAAATTATTACATTATTATCACTGTATTTTAATAATTACCGTATTAAGGTCACTACGATCAAAAGCGCTCCAAAAATATATGAATTAATTGTTTTGTTATGACAAAATGTTTCCACGATATATTGATTTTGTTTTCATCTATTTATAAATATAGAAATCGGATTTTTTCACTCGCATGTTTTTTAAAGAAAACTATATACTTTTACTCAGATTTTAATTAAGTTTAGCTTTTCTTTTAGTCATCTTACAATGGTTAAGCTGGCACCATACGGCAGCGCATCGTTGGATGAAGAGTGATCTCTTCTAAATATTACAAGTGTCATAGTCACCTTAGTACTAACAAGACGCACATCCTATTCGCTTGTTGCAGGGCCAGCATCCCAACATCGTGACCGTGCGAGAGATCGTGGTCGGCTCGAACATGGACAAGATATTTATAGTAATGGACTACGTCGAGCATGATCTCAAGAGTCTGATGGAAACTATGCGAGCTAAAAAACAAGTGTTTTTACCTGGTAAATAAATAAAATATTTTTATCATAGTGATTTACAGGAATGGTAGCCACCATAACTTTTAATATAAAATTGTTACTACTTTCAGGCGAGGTCAAATGTTTAATGACGCAGCTATTGAAGGCGGTCCACCATCTTCACGACAACTGGATTTTGCACCGGGATCTCAAGACCAGCAATCTCTTGCTTTCACATAAGGGAATATTGAAGGTTAGTTTTTTCATTTATTTTATTTAGTGGTATAGTGATATCGTCAATGGTATCGTCGAAACGCTGAAACTACCGCATTAAAAAGATACCAAATCCGACAAAGCGATAGTGAGACGTGTGACACCCAGGTGGGCGACTTCGGGCTGGCGCGCGAGTACGGCTCGCCGCTGCGCCAGTACACGCCCATCGTGGTGACGCTGTGGTACCGCGCGCCCGAGCTGCTGCTGTGCTGCAAGGAGTACTCCACGCCCATCGACATGTGGAGCGTCGGCTGCATATTCGCCGAGTTCATCACGATGAATCCGCTGTTCCCTGGGAAGTCGGAAGTCGACCAGCTGAATAGGATTTTTAAAGTGAGTTTCTGTTATCAGTTAGTTCTTCGGCTAATATTCATTTAAGGTGATTGGTCATTTCTTAACACGTTTTTATTTTTTTAGGATTTAGGTACGCCGTCGGAGCTGCTCTGGCCGGGGTACAAGGAGTTGCCCGCTGTGCAGAAGATGACGTTTGCAGAGCATCCTTCGGGTGGACTGCGTCAGCGAATCGGTTCCGATTTACTATCCGAAACTGGCCATTCATTACTTCAAGGATTCTTAACTTATAACCCTGCTAGAAGATTTACAGCTGACGCTGCTCTGGAACACGGATATTTTAAGGTTTGTTTATATTTACCTTTAGTATTATAAGAAAGAGATAATTTTTTTATTACCGTCCAAGAATCTTACGGAATAGATATGAAATTGAGTGTAAATAATTGTGTTAGCAACTGTGTGTCAATTTTTATTTTATGAACAATTTACATTACTTTTATTTTAATAATTGGTTATTACTGTTAGTTTATAGTCTATTTGTAACGTATGTGCAGGAGCACCCCGTGGCGATCGAGCCAGCCATGTTCCCCACGTGGCCCGCCAAGTCGGAGGGCAACCGGCGCACCACGCACAGCCCCAAGCCGCCCGCCGGCGGCGCCGCCTACGCGCAGTTCGCGCGCGCCGACTCCGACGAGTCGCTCGGCTTCCACGTGCAGAACCGCTCGCTCAACGTCGCGCCGGGCTTCTCGCTCAAGTTCTAGCGTCGCCCTGTGTTACTCGTGTTAGCGAAGTCTATTTATGTGTGGACGGAGGAGCGAGATTGTTAAGTTCATGATTAATTCCACGAGTATTGTTGTGTTATCGTGATCGTATGAGAGAAAAATGTTTTAATTGATTAGTGTTGTCACTTAATTAAATTAGTTAATGATGTTATAATCTATGACTCTCAATCAAAATTTAATCATATGGTTTTTTTATTGGAGCACTATAAAAGATAATCTATGGTATGACTACATATTGCAGACATATCATTACGACTACCTTTTTGTGTGTTTGAATGCAGAATATTCAATATATTTTTTGCCACAAACCGATATAAACCGTTAGTTAATTTTGTTTAAAAGATAATTTAATAACTTATAATTTAATAATTTATAAGGTCGGAAGCCATACAAACGAAACATGACCATTGTTTTAATTGGCAATCCTAAATTATGTTTAAGGGATCTTTTAAACAATTCTTTATATCCTCGCTAAAATTAAAGCAAGCAATTGAAACTACTAAAATGTGTTCATTTCTTACAATATACAAGTATTTGAATGTTATATAAACTTTTGTAATGACATTGTATGTAGCCTATACCATTCATAAGGTGCAATCAATTTGGATTTATTATTTGTAATATTAGCTCATAAAAATATCAACATAAAAACTTGAAAAAAAAAATATTGATATGCATATAACTTTAACGATTTAGTTATCAAATAAAAAGTAAAAAAAATATCTAATATGAGAGCTAATTAATATTAGAATTCCAAGTTGTAATTGTTTGCAAAATAATTTTAAATACGTAATATGCTACTCAATCGTCTGAGAATATTGTAAAAATAAATTTCTAAAATAACTATTTTCATATTTTGGAAACAGTACGTAACTTAAAAAGAAACTAAATGTTTTATGTAATTAGCAACAAATGTAAATATTCTTTAAACCGAATAGCGTACCTGTAAAAGGGTAACATTAGTTTTAGAAATAATATGGTACAATATATGTTTTGACAAAAGAAATATTTTTATTTTTATAGCCCCTCAATCATAAATTTGGTAAAGCCATTTCAAGTATACAGAAATGTGATACATTTTGATGTTTCAAAACTAACGACCGGCTTCAATTAAACCCTTGGGCAGACCCAGAAGGGAATTGATCAAGTCTCCGTTACGTTTGATCGTTTGATACTTAGTATCGATTAAAGCATTCGTTTCTATCAATATTTTTCCATTGATGCCTCCATTGTACGCGTCTATCATAGAATGGATGTGTCGTACGTACTGAAAGGAGAAAATGTATTAATTATTTTTATTTTATGAAAGTAATTAGCACGAGAGACTGAAAATTATAGCTTTTGAGATTTGTGGCGCTTTGGCCATAATGTGCCGAATCAACAAAAAAATGGTTGTTTCATGCTTAAAATCTACTACATTGATAAGGCTTTCGCTAAACCAACTTCTTGGGAATTTATGCAAAGGTCTATTGTCTATTTAAGATATATTATTATCTATTTTTACCTGACGGAGTATACTGATAATCGATTATATTTTATTAATAATCATTATTAATTAATAATATTAATAAATTTAATTTTTCCGATTTCGATATCCAAATCCTATTAAGATGCAAAATAACAAAGGTAAAGGTAAACTTTTGTTATTTTGTATCTTAATAAATGCTGGCCGTTAAATTTGCTTTTTTTCATAAATTTATTTACAACTATCAGTATTTTTTATTTTAATTAACGATCACGGTTACTTAGGGTGTTCTACATTGCTGAACTTTCGATGAGATAACGTTGAAAATGGTGCGTCACACTAATCGCCCGACTATCATTCTATCATTGTCATTAAGCGAATAGCGATAATCTGAATATTTGACTTGAGCTACTGCGCGATATAAAACTATTGAAGTTGCCGATCAGTAAGACGCCGAAAGCAAATATAGATATTTTGAGATTTTAGAAAAAAATATCGTGGATAATGTAAGAATAGATAGTTCATTGAAATTAAATTATTGCACGGAATAGTAGATGTAATATAATGTAAACAAACAATGTAAACAAGTACAGGTACCTCAACGTCCTTTGGTTAAGAGTAAGACACATTTGATTCTAAGCGTTCTTTTTATTTGTTAATAGCTGAATCGCGCAAACGAAATATTTTGTAAGGTTTCTATGAAACACTAAAATTTGTAAAAATTGTATTAAGGCATAAATATTTGTTTTACTTACCTCCTTATTTGGTAAATTCTGTAGATTCTGTTCGTCCAATTCATTGTCATTTAGGGAATTTAATTTGTATGCAAGAGTACATGTTACCATTATGAACACTAGCATCACAGCTAATTTGAACAAATGCAGTGAAGACATCCTGTAAAGATTTTTTTTCTGTATAAAATAAATTGAGTTATTTTAAGATTTATTTAATAATTGTTTGAAATTTTATTTGTAATAAGCGCTTTTAAAATGTTTATATAAAACTTATTGGATTTATAAAGAACTAGATACCTTAAACAATGACAACGATACTGCCGCTACGGTCGTTGACTGAGGTAGGAATGTTAGGTGGTAATCCGTTTCAGAAGTTTTGTAGGCGGTTATGACTAGGGTCGGAGAGTTAGACTTTCTGTCAGTTATATCTGTTCGAAAGCACGTATTTGCGGACGGTCGCGTGCGACAGCTTATAGCCAACTCAATCACATAACACTTGGGTGCCTGGCAATATGCGGCATTGTTTTGTTTATAAAATAGGTACATTTATTTTACGGGAATCTTGAAGTGTTTTAGTGTTCGAGTAAAATGAATAAGTATGTTTATGTAATTCTATGTTAAAAATAATAAAAATGTTTACAATCAACATAGTTTGGGACCTTTTCTATTGTGATTCACTATTAAAATGTGACATTTAAATTCGCCTAGATATATACATTCTACCTAGGTGAAAGTCGATATATATATTAATCAATGGGCTTATGTTTATAACAGATTTGTATGCCACGTAGAACGAAAATAATTTATAATCTTGGATCAGCATAATATTTGCTTTTCGAGTAGAGCAAAAATTTTAATAAACGTAAATTATTTATCTAATAATTTACCCCATTACAATGATGTTTTAGTAAACAGATATGTCATTAACGCGCAAAAAGTGAAGACTAGAAAACGTCCTAATTGGGACGTTTGCTTTTAGTCGTTTTCATCATAATTATGCCAGTAATACGTTATAATACATCATAATTATGTAGTAATATGTTTTGCGTAATTAAAACATCTAGTTATCCCTTTTACTTATTGTTTTTATCAAGCTATCTTTTTACTTGTAACGAAATTTAAAATAAACGGTCCCCGGCACGGCACACTTTTTTCTGTTGTTTAGTATGAGTATAACATATCTGTTTATTAGAATATCATTGCCCCATTAAGAAAAACTTTATTAAGTTTGCTCAACTCTAACTCTAATGTCATCTAATATACATGAAGGCTATCTGGGGTTCTAGGGGTCATTATAAACATGAAATTTAGACAGACAATCATACTGCTTTTAATCATTTGATATGTTCTTAACACTTACTCAAATAAAATATGCTGTTGAATGGTTGTCCACCAGCGAAAGTCACGAAATTTTAAATAAAGTACTGGATATGGTCAGATTATTGTATAAATAAGAGATTCTTACTCAGTTTGCAAATTTTGATTTAATCAAACATTTCAAATTTATCATAAGTATATTAATATGCAATTAATAGTAATCATTAAGTAACCGCAATGGTTAGCGATGTAAATAGTTGCAAGTTCGATTGTAGCCATAGGTTCTTACAATCGATCGTATTGACGTATGTGTCTTACAAATAAATCTTTAGTTGTCTCTTAGGACTCATCACTTGAGATACTATCACTATTCTGCCGAAATCACACTATAAGGCTCTCGGCTAAGGATATCGCATCAATTTGCTTCTTCTTGTTGTTGTTGGAATGGATAGTTTAGTTTTGATTTGTCGGATTTTATTTGTTCAATCATATGTCATTGAATTATATATTAACGCTTCGATTCGGCTAGTACCTACCTTAGTAGGTCTTATTTACGTACTTCAATAAATCTTAAGAGATTTATTGAAGTACTTTAAGGCGCCATTAGTTCTTCCACTTGGCATTCTTTGGTTTTCTTCTGTTTTTAAGGATGAAATAAAGGAGTATATTTATTGTGAAATTGTTTATTTATGTCGTAAATATTGAATCGCAAAAATAATAACATAAACTTTTTCAGGACTTAATTTGACGCTGTAACGTGACAATATTTGCAGATACTTAAGTCTACATGTATGTGTGATAACAAATGCAAAATATTGGTTAGATAATCGTGGTTTATTTTCATTTCAGTTCGGCGAATAATATAAAGACACATAAACATATACATTTATGTGGCTACAATTAAATTTGTTCATCAATTATAATATGATGAAAAATATAATATATAAGTAGATACATCCATCTAAATAAAAGAGGTAACATTTGTCCTACTACCTAAATTTCCAAAAATATTTATTAGATAATTGTATTCCATCTGACAGCTAAATATAATTCAATTTTTTCGTTTGGCATAGAGGCCGTATTATTAGCCAATCCTATACCGTTTCTTATCTTAATCTTATCGAAATCTTATTTAAATATCATTGTATTTTAATAGTTATGTGTAATAATGCTTTATTTACCTTTATTTGGAAATCAATGTGATGTAATTCTTGGTCTTTTGTCATATCCATTACCTTAAATGATTGCACTTGGTGCCCGTCTAAATAGCAACTCATCTAATCATCCACCACACACCAATACTTTATATCATTGTATTCCAGTATGAAGGGTCACAGACCTAATATAACTACAGCCATAACGGATATAACATCTTAGTTCCTGAGGTGAGTGGGGCATTGGTGATGGAAAGGAAGGAAGGGTTGTAAACATCACACATTGTCATAATTTAGTGGATTGTCGAGTAGATTCACCTTTGTAATTTATGTAGAAAAAAAATAATGACGATATTTATACGGCTCACCCGTAACGTTTTGTTTAGTTTCATAGTACAATTTCTGAATCTGTTTTTCTTGGTGTTAAGCACTCTCTGCCTATAAGATATTTGTCCACCGTTGAATGTAGATTTTTAGTATATATTGTCTAACTATACTTTTAGGAAATATTTTGATAACGAGAGCATTAAAACAATGAAGTTCTTTTTCTTTTCTCTTTTACATGCATTTCCAACAAAATATCAAAGTTAAGCCTTATTAAGTTTTTGTAATATTTACCGACATTGTCAATAAATGATAAGGAATTATACATTCCGAAAACATGCCCAATATATTATTACGACAATATTTAATCCTAGTAAATTAATATGATAAGGTACAAAACTTTATTGATTTTATTTATTGATAATGTTTGTTGATTATATTTTTTATGGGGCATATGGTTGTAAGTGATCATTACTGCTCAGAACCCTTGAGCATGTATGAACTAATTTCCATTACGTAGAGTATAGGCTATCAATACGCTGCAAGCATTAATGCTTAAGCATTAATTATGTGTATAGCCTATACTAATGAAAGTAGGAGAAACGATATATAAACCTTAGATTTACGTATTTCATGCGAGTTAGTAATAACTCAGCTATTATCGTGTGCACTACTAAGAATTCATTAATATATCTTTATTTTTTATACAATACTATTACACTTAACTACTTATTACTTCTCTAATTTTACTTCCAAACTTCCAATAGCAGTTTCGTCGATATTCAAAACGATACTTACTCGTAAATACAGAGTGAATATCACAGAGTAATCAAGTTCTATCAAATGTTGTGCATTTGGTTTTTATCCTGTTATGGTTCGCATAAAGTATAGTTATTAATGAAACACTTACTTGATGAGTATAAACACATTTTATAAAGTAAAATAGTACAATAAAGACGTTATGGTGTCACTGTTTTCATTTTTATTCACAAGTTGTAATATTGCCTTCTAGCCATTGATTCAATTCTTGGATTTGTTGCAAAACAGTGTTTCTGGAAGTGCCACCTTCTGTGGTGTACTGTTCTACGCTCGACTCCCAGGAGAAAATTTTCATTAGTTCATGTTCAGTGCCAAATTCGGGGCTAAAACAGAATATACGTACTAACAGAATGTGACAATTTTGTACATCACACATTATAACAGAAATAACATCAAAATAAAACATAGTAGGCAGGTATTAGTGATCTACCAATGAGCAGGTTTTACGGAGTCATTGAAAAAATTCAATTCCGTTTATGTAATAATGCCAATCATTCAATTCATTATTCGTTGCTTTTACAGGCCTCTTCTTATCCAAAATTTTTCAGTACAACTGAATTCAAATGTGGTAAGTATATAGATTATTTTTTCAGTTATAAAATTTAACATTATGTTAGTATTGATACTGAAATCGTATATTTTATTCAATAGTAGTAATCATATTAAGTACATTGTCTTAAAATTAATTTGTTACAATCTTGAAAAGTCTGATTTATATGTATATCAAGTTCATCCAGAAGCAAGTTTAATCACGATTGTAAATTCGTACCAAACAGATGAGAACGTAAATAAATATAAACATCTTAAAAGAACAGATTCATATGATTGTTGTTTTGATTTAGACTGTATATCCATAACAGCTGTTACCATATAGCGACATATTCACGATGCGGCAATTGCTGTAGATCGAGCCCGAGAGCGGCGGCGCGGCGCAGTGCGGCTCCGACCAGATGATGCGCGCGGCGAAACGGCACGCCGCGACGCACCAGGGCGTGCGCCAGATCCGTCGCCAGCATACCTGGTTCTAGCAGGCTGCGTGCTTTTTCAACGTCCACCTACATCGTCAGTACGAAAATTAGAAGTATTAAAACAAAACCTTATTCATACTTTCTTAAGTGATTTTACGCAGGGTATAAATTACGATTCAAATAGAAAATAAACCTACCATCCGTCCCGCCATTTCATATTACTTATACTTGATGCAGTTATTTTAATCAACTGGCGTTAATGTAAAAGAATTTTATATAGTTCAAAAATTCATTTATATGTTATATGTATTCATTTATATATTTTTGATATATTTTATATATCAAAAATTACATGATTAAAAGGTTCTAGCAGGCTGCGTGCTTTTTCAACGTCGACTTACATCGTCAGTACGAAAATTAGGTGTATTAAAACAAAACCTTATTCATACTTTCTTAAGAGATTTTGCGCAGGGTATAAATTACAATTCAAATACAAAATAAAGCTACCATCTGTCCCGCCATTTCATATTACTTATACTTAATGCAGTTATTTTTATCAACTGTCCTTAATGTAAAAGAATTTTATATAGTTTATGATAAAAATTTCATGATTAAAAGTTTGTGTCGGATAAAATACAAACATACTTTCATGGTAGATACGGTTCCCACGGTGACTTTTAAGCAATCCAGCAGTCTGTCATATGATCTGAACAAGATTTCCTTATCCGATTGTAAATCCTTATTGTATGTACTTGGTAAGCCTTTTAAAATACAGCTGAATGAGAATGCGTCGCCGAGTAATATTCCAGCCGCTCCTCGTACAAGTTCTAAGCCATCGGGATTACGTTTTTGGGGCATGAGACTGGAGCCGGTAGAAAATTGATCGGAGTGCTGTATGAATTTAAACTCTTGTGAGCTGTAGATTATTAGGTCCTCTGCTAATCTACTAAGATGTAATCCACATAGTGATGCCCAGTTCAGAAATTCAACTAAAATATAAACAATAACACTTCATTACCTTTTAACCTATTACTATTTTCGCTCGTAAAATGATAACTGTAGATACTGTATAAACATAAATAATTAAAGCCAAATATATTACATTATATTTAATTATATTTTGTGTAAATAATGTATGTATCTTATAACTACATATAATTATGTAATGCATATATAATGCAATTTGACATATTTATGAATTCGTTTGTGATTTAGTTACACATTATTTTTTTTACAGAATTTAAAATTATATTGTTTAATGCTATTTTGTTCGGTTAAATATACACGAGAACTGAGATGGCCCAGTGGTTAGAACGCGTGCATCTTAACCGATGATTGCGGGTTCAAACCCAGGCAAGCACCAGCAAGCAAGCATATGTGCTTAATTGTGTTTATAATTCATCTCGTGCTCGGCGGTGAAGGAAAACATCGTGAGGAAACCTGCATGTGTCTAATTTCATAGAAATTCTGCCACATGTGCATTCCACCAACCCACATTGGAACAGCGTGGTGGAATACGTTCCAAACCAGTTCCAGTGGGAAATTTACAGGCTGTTACTTTACTTTACTTTACTTTACTAAATATACACGTATCAGAAATTACCTATGTGGTCCCTCGAACCAACAGCAAACATGGAGTTGGGTGTAACATTTTGAAATCCCAAGCTCGTGGCTAATCGTTTACGGTCAATCGGCAATGCACAGCCGGCAATAGCCCCACTGCCGAGGGGACAAGATGACAAGCGAATTCTCTGCTCTTCTAATCTCTTCACGTCGTCTCGTAATGACCAAGCATAGCTGTTGGTGTATAAAATTCTCGTAGTATTCTTTAGGTTTTACAATTTCAAAATATTATTAATGGGGGTTACCAGAGTCGGATTTAAAGGTCTGGAGGCCCCCAGGCCACAAAGCAGTGGGGGTCCTAGACAAACAGAAGCGTGAACAACCTAATAATTATATTATCATGAATAAATTACTTTTTCATTTCAATCACTAAGCTATGATTTATTTACTTGTATCGTTAACTTTTAAAATATTAAATAATAACATTATTATTATTTGATTATAGTAATACCGAGAGTTATTGGTTAACTTCCTGAAAAATGTGGCCCCCACTAATGTGGAGGCCCCAGGGCAGTGGCCCCGGTTGCCCTCCCCTAAATACGGCCCTGGGGGTTACACTAGCTTAGACTTACCTTAATAAAAAGTGACTCCACCGGATGGGCTGTGCTCGTTGCAAATGAGTATATCCGGGACATATTATATCTATTTCTTGCTCTGCCCGTTTTACGAGAACCTTTTGAATGAATAAAATAGACAGTTGTAAATAAAGTTCAAAATATCCAAATGATTGTTTGTGTTGTTTAAAAATGTTACCGAGGCGAGACGTATAATTTCGTTTTGAATTCTTTTTAGCGAAGAAAGCATCCATAGCTTGGTGTCGGTAGCGGACTGATCGTTGCGACTGCGAGCGGTATGCAGGCGTAGAGCGGCTTCTCCAGCGTGCTCTGTTAGACGCCTTTCGACAACAGAATGTATGTCTTCCTCGGTATCGTTTAGCCTGCCATTGTTGTAGAGCTCCTCTGCGATCTCCTCCTCCACCTGATGTCATAATATTAAAATGTTTATTTGTTTTGCGTTATATTTTATCTAGGAACAAATTATCTTTTTTGAAAGTTTGATAGATTAGTGGAGTTGATTATACATTTGTAATGCTTCTATAATTAATTAAATTGCTTATACATTGACTGTATGTAAATACTTAAATACAATTACTTAAGTAGCTTACAGGTAAGTATAGTAGAATAGTACAACTTAGATGTAGCATCGGCAAATTCAATAAAACCGATTACAACCAATAGAAATAGCACCCTATCGCGCCATTCGACGCTATTGGTCGCTATAGATTCTCACGTAAGTGTAACCTCCGAAAGTGTATGTAAATCGACATGTCAAATTGACGAATATATAAGGTCATATGATATAACAACAACAAGCTATTACGTTTGTGTAAAGATCATATTCACATAAGAAATAAATATTGATAATTTTTGATAGCGTACTTAACTCAGTTTATGTGATCGGTTTTACGAATTTTGCCGATGCTACATTTAAGTTGTGTCGTACTATACGTATACATATGTACATATTGTGTTTTAAAGTAAAAAACTGTAACTTACTTTATCTAGTCCCTTTTGTATAGCATCATTGTCCTGCTTAGAAAGATGTCCACTTCGATGTAGTTCCTCCGCCCACGCTTTGCTGCCTTTGATATCTTCTCGATAAAGTCGCGAGTCTATTCCTAGAGAGTCGTTCAGACGCCGTAATACTGAAGAAGGTTCTTCTTCAAAACAGCCTCCCCAAAGTTTATATCGCTGATAAATATCAAAATATAACCAACTATAGTATTAGATTAATCTTACTTACATTTATAAATACATAATTTGTATAATTATAATGCTATTACTTACATCAGACATTATATATGGATATTTTCACAATTATAAAATAATACGCAATATAATTTACACAAGTCAGTAGGTATGTTGTTATTATCTTTGTACAAACTTGAATGAGATTATTTAATTGCTTTCTATTTCGTTACAGCATCCACTGTAGTTATCATATCTATAGGTTAACGTAGGTCGAAGTTAATCATTTTAAATTTATTTTGTAAATAGAATATAAAAAATAATATTTTTTAACTGATTTTTTAACTCTCAGGAAAGTGGTTCCATTAGCTAAATATGTGATGGTGTTATAAGCGTATTAATACTTTTTAATGTTTTTTACGGATATTGATCTGAATTGAAAATGAACATGACTTATATTATTTCATTTTTGTAGCGTGACTGGTGCAAATTTGGCCTCACATGGAATACTGCTCTCACCTCTTGGCGGGTGCTCCCCAATACCAGCTCCTTCAATTTGACTGTTTCCAACGCAAAGCGAATTATTAACGATCAAGCCTTTCTGCCTTCAAAACCGATCTGCTTGACCCCTTGGCTTTGCATAGAGATGTTAGATCACTCTGCATCTTTTACCGAATTTTTAACGGGGAATGTTCTGAGGAATTGTTTAGATTAATCCCGGCTGCTGAATTTCTTAGGGCAGAATTTCATCCTTGATGTCCGAAAATCTACAACAGCGCGATTTTTAAGACATTTTCTACCTCGCACAACAACTTTGTAGAACCAGCTTTCGCCGGCAATTTTTCCGAACCGATACGACTTAGGAACCTTCAAGAAAAAAGCGTACCTACTCCTTCCTTAAATGCCGGCAACGGACCTGCAAGCCCCCTGGTGTTGCAGATGTCCATGGGCGGTGGTAATTACTTTCCATCAGGTGAGCCTCCTGCTCGATTCCCCCCCCCACTATTACATAAAAAAACAAGAATCAGGGATGTTTTAGATATGTATGTAATTTCCGATCTGGATACGAATATATTAATAAAACTAGTTTTAAATACAGCTACCGTCACGAAAAGATTTCGAGTTATCTGATTGTTTCGAAAAGTTTTGGTTACAGATATTAGATTATTTAAAGGTTGTAATAGAAAAAAATGACAAGATATTTGATAATTTGACTTTATTTGTACCTAATCCTAGGATATAGGTAATTTCTTATTCACCTAAGTTTATTCCTCGTACATAATAACCGTATAAACACGTTGTCAATGGATTAACAATATTAAATATTAAAATAAAGAAGGCTTAATATAATAAACAATTTTGATCTCACGATGGAGGTTTTAAAGTCGAGTGGTTACAGTGGTTAGAACGCGTGCATCTTAACCGATGATTGCGGGTTCAAACCCAGGCAAGCACCGCTGATTCATGTGCTTAATTTATCTTTATAATTCATCTCGTGCTCAGCGGTGAAGAAAAACATCGTGAGGAAACCTGCATGTGACAAATTTCATAGAAATTCTGCCAAATGTGTATTCCACCAAACTGCATTGGAACAGCGCGGTGGAATATGTTCCAAAACCTTCTCCTCAAAGGGAGAGGAGGCCTAAAGGCCCAAAGGCTAAAGCCTTTCTAGCCAGTGGGAATTTACAGGCTGTTGTTGTTGTTTTGATGGAGGTTTTGGAATTTGTTTAATTACTCTTTAGTGGGGTTTGGCTGTACATTAAGTATATCTGAAAACAATAGAGTTGCTGTCTTCTATGTTATTCATACATATTTTTGGGGTATTTTTTTGTATAGTTAAGTAGGACAGGCAAGTTGAGCGGGTAGTACCAATTACGAACTCAGCAGGCTTGACAAAGAAGTAACACCATAGTTATAGCTGCACTCAAAATTTGTTTATACAAAGTAGATAAGGGATATTACCATTTATGATTAATTTTGCAACTGATTTTTTAAAAATTTTTATTTGTACATACATTTTTGATTATTGAATTTTTAAAAATTTTATAACACACGTTTTATCTCTCTGTCTCTCTCATACATTACTTTATAATGTATTACATTCCGCAACTGAAATACGTACATATTTTAAATTACTATTACATCCTGTTACCCATTAATGAAATTAAGGCAAAAACATTATATTTACGATTAAAAATTGCAATTTAACTTGTATAGATCAGTAATTACATCGCAACTATGACTAAAAATCTTTGTGTATTTAGCCAAAACTTAAAAGCAAAATAAAGAAGAATATTAGCAATATATTTTATTCACCGAGTAGGTGTCTACCGAAATGTTTGGTATACGAATTTAATGGCAGTACTATAGGTGTAGGATAAACCATTTTTTAAAATTAATATTCATACGATTTTTAATTGTTAAAACGATTAGGTTAATAAATATGATTAACAAAATACCAAGTATTAGCGCATTCCTTAAAATTTCAAAACAGCTCAAACACCGCTATTTACCTAAATAAAACATTTTATGGGTCATTTTTTGAACACAATTGTCAATGTCAATTGTCATTGTCATAATATACACATGTTAACTTGTTTGTATTTTGGTTAGCAAAATGGGATCTTGGGACTAAGAATATGTCGAACTATTTGTTTAATGAATGGAGCTGTTATGGAAAATTAACTTAATATTGATGTAGTTCTTTAGTTTTATATGTAATTACATAATATAGTGATATCTACCAATCCTAAGACTTAACCTAGCTTACTTAGGTCTAAGTGAAACTGTTTTGAATGATTATATATGTTCAATTTAATAAAAATATTTACAAATGGAAGAAATAAATTCTACTAAAGAAGAATTTAACTATGAATCGAATTTTCCACAATGTACTCTTTTTGATATTAAAATAGATCCAGGCTTAAAAGGTGATGATGGGGCAGAATTACCACGACCGTTTACAAAGAATCAAATGCGGAAATGGTTGAAGAAGGTTAGGTGGGAAAATAGTAAAGCTGAAAAAAGATCTAAAGAGAAAGCCAGAGCCAAGGAACGGCGAAGAAAAGCCAAGGCTGAAAATATAGATTTAGGTCCAAATAGAAAGGCATTAAAGAAAATGAAGTTTGAGAAACCGAAAAAAAATATTGGCATCATAATAGATCTTAGTTTTGATAATTTGATGATAGAAAAAGACAGGTATAAAGTGATTAAACAAATTTTAAGATGTTATTCAATTAACAGGCGGTCAGATTCACCTTTACAATTTCATGTAACCAGCTTTGGAGAAAAGACTAGAGTTGATATGTCTAGACATAATGGTTATGAAAATTGGGATGTAAGTTAGCATTGTAAATGTAAAGTTTTTAGAACATTAATAGTAATAATTGCATCTTATATTGCCTTATTTATGTAGAGATTAGATATGGGTGTATATGCAACAGCTTGAAACTTAAGTCCCTAAAAATGCATTCATCATCTTTTTCCAAGTTGCTAAGTTGATGTACAAAATTTATCTTAAGCTTTAGTGATATAAAAAAAATTTAAAGGAAAGCCACCAGCTAAAGAATGCGATTTGTACATTATTTCACAAATTTTTGAAAATTAATTGTATGATTTAAATGTAATTCATGTGAATTGCCACTAAAAGTATTATTTTATTTATATTAAAACTGGTTAGGTGTTCATTTTATTGCCATGCATCATAACATCTCTAAAGGCCTAAGTAGTAGGCCTAAAAGTAAAGTCTAAAAAAAACCTCATGTAACTGTATGCAATTAATTTTTATGATATATTAATTACTGAATGTATATTAATATTCCGTTTTTAGATAGTTTATCATGAAGAATCATATCTCAACAAATTTCCAAAGGACAAACTTTTTTATTTGACAAGTGAATCAGATAATATCATTGAATGTTTTGAAGAAGATACCTACTATATAATAGGAGGTTTAGTGGATCATAACCAACACAAGGTCAGCTGATAATAGTTTTAGTCCTAATTATTTTACTCTGCTGATTTATATACTAGTCAATTATGTGGATTTAAATTTATTTTATTTTCTATATTATTCTATGCAGGGTCTGTGTCATAAAATTGCAGTCGAACAAGGTATAAGACATGGTCAGTTACCTTTAAATAAATATGTCAATATGAAAACGAGAAAAGTTTTAACAATTGACCATGGTAAGAAATTATATTAAATAATATTAAAAACTTAACATTTATTGAGTATAAACTTTTTGATAATATAAACTGTATGTATGTACATATTATTTTAATGAAGGAAAAAATAATACAATGTAGATAAAAATAATTTATTGTTACACTGTTTTAAGTACCTTTTCATTGAAACTGTTTTAGCAAATCGTTTAATAATAATAATAAGTAGTCATCATGGATTATAAACATCCAAATAAAAAATGTTGTGATGTTACAAGGTCGACATTTAGTATGTCAAGTCAGATCTTATGTAATACAAAAAATACAATTTTTGTTACAGTATTTGAGATTGTGCTCAGAGTGTGTGAAGGTATGTCCTGGCAAGATGCACTCATTAAAGTATTGCCAGTAAGAAAAGGAGCACATGTTTGTGATTCCACTAATAGTTATTCTTCGAGTATAGATGTCTCCTTTGACAGCGATGGTACAAACTAACATCAGAATATGAACAATTATGTTATTGTTTGAATTGCAATATAAAATAAATATGTTATATATTTAATAAGTTATTTTATTGACATTATAAATATTTGTAAAAAAGAATATTGCACATGTTTTTTAATGTTCTTAAATATTATTACGTTGCTTAATTTTAAATGCAAGTATATAAAAATTGTATTAGTTTTGGTTTTGTGTAAAACTATGTCAATTTACAAAAATAAATAGGCCATTAGGAAGTCATTAATATTTGTATCACAATTGTTGCAAATAAATACTGAAATCACCTCACACTATTATTTGTCTATATTTAATATTTAGAAAGATATATTTGATTACTTGATAAACTTATATTTTTCTAAAAAATTTACAATAATAGGCAACACTAGTTCTGGATTATTTAAGTGCACATGGTGAGTGCCATCAAGAAAATGACACTCAAATTGACTATTGTTTTGAGCGATTACTTCTCGCATTTCTACCGAATGCTCGTCTGAAGCGAAAGGCGAATCTATTGCTTTAAGATAAAGTGTCGGGCATTTTAATCTTTTGACGAGGACTTCTACAAATTTTTTATCTTCAACGCAAAATAAAGTATGTTTTAGTCTAGGATCTCTTGAAAAATAATACTTATTTGGGTTAATGGCTGACTCTTTCGCTCCTCGTTTAATGAGATGAGGGACGCTCTCGTTAGAGACTGATTTCCTAGTCCCTAAATGCCATATTTTTATCATTTCTTCCATTGTGTAGCTTGGGGGCTCTCCTTTTAACGATTGCGTCATTTCTATTTTGCGTAAAATCTTTGGGTAATTCTCTACTATCTGATTTAAATCGTAATCATCGTATATAAGACTATCGACCGCGATGAAGAAATCTACCTCATCTGGAAAAACACTCGCGAAACGCATTCCAGCTATAGAGCCCATTGAATGAGATAGTAGTGACACTTTGTCCCATTTAAAATATTCCTTTAAATATAGAATAAAGCGAGCAAAATCCCACGTGTAGTACTGCATCCCTGAAAACATGTAATTTTTTTAACGGGTCTCATTAAAAATAAGTGAATTACAAAATAATTAATGTTTCCGTGTACATAACAATAGAATTTAAAGCATTAAATTTAATTGACATATAAATTGAGTGTCGCTTCATTTGTCGTTGTGCATGGGGTGCAATTAGCTGCCTTACTGTGTGAGATAGAATTCGTTTTTAGTTTAGGGTACGTTGACATTGCAGACCGATATTAAGCAAGGCAGCTATTCCGAATACAACAAAGACAAGTCAACGACAAACGTAACAGTAGTATATCACTATCAATCTCCTAAGGTCAGGGCAACGGATCATTTCTTGACAGAAAATATCAATAGGTTTATTTCCCGAAATAGGATTCCAGGAGACCGGAGAAAACGCACAAGCTAGATAAATTTTCAACCCTAACTTAAGATAAATTTACCTTCCGGAATCCAGGATGAAAGTCCATGGCCAGGAAAATCAATTGCTAATATCGGACGTTTCTTGCTAAGACTTGGCGCTAGAGTATCCCAGGTTCCGGCGTTATCTTGCCAACCATGCAAAGCTAGTATCGGTTTCTCGTTTTCTCCACCCCACAATTTTGCTGCCACGTGTCCCCATTTTACAGGGATTTGAATTTCTTTTACAGGAGTCTGAAAGATAAAACACAAAAATGATGACGCAAATGTAATGCTTTTATTTTTCAGTAAAATGAACAAGTGTCGATAGTATGAAATTGCAACTAATATAAAAAATAGTATGCGATATTATTTTACATGCGATATTTTTTTTTTGTATAGCACAAATCGATCATATCTGTAAACAAACAATTTCATAAGTGCTTTCAAGCGCTACAATCGATTGAATAAGGCAGCATTATCATTTTGCTGGTTAAAACGCATAGTCAATTAACGGTTTTGCCATTTTCATATTTAAAAAAACAAATTATTATCTACCATTGATATGAGCCTATAACATTATGTACACAATGACGAATGTAACAATATTAGCTAAGCTGTTTCAGCTGTCGGGCTTAAGGAGTAATATATAAACAATGAAGAAAATATTAACGTTTAAAGTCATGTGTTTTTGATTCTGGAAAATAAATATCAATTCATATAAATACATTGCGATGTATTCGTATGTTATAAATAATTTTAATTAATCAATAAGGGAACCGAAAAATGTATATAATTATATACATTATTATAATTAAGTCAATAATTATTATAGTCCACAAATGTTAGTGAAAATACGGGTTCACTCTTTATTCCCTTACGATTGAAGAGTCCAAACACAGGAACCTTTACCTAGTTTGAACCTAGGGCCTCAAGGCCTGTAGCCTCATAAACTAGCCACTTCTTTTTCAATCAAAAATAGTTTTTTTAGAAAGAAACCCGTCTCCCTGAAGGGTATCTGGGTTATGTGGGATTTCCATTACAATTCCTGTAATGGTAATCTTCGATACGGATCGGAGAGACTGCGGCAATAAAATAACTAATAAATTAGTTAAAACCATGATGTTGATATTAATTTATTTCAAAAGATAATTATTACAACACCTGATAATAATTTTATTTTTATGTTAAATATAATAGTCGTTTTAGAGTAATTACATATATTTAATACATAATATTTATGAGTCATATTATCATGTTATAATTATAAATAGAATCAAATCATTGGACCATAAATATTTGTTTTACACAGTAAGTAGAATCATACATGCATAATTAATTAAAAATATAAAAAATTGATGATACTCACCTCAGTATGAATTTGTTTCACCTGAATATCTTTCAATATAGGTCTTATAAACGAGCTCTTAGGGTTTAATATCGTAGAATATAGCAACTTTTTAGCCATTGCTTGTCACTGTGAAACAACTTCACGTCGTGTTTATTCGAGCGTGCTACAATCAATGTACTTATTTTATGTTATATATGCAAAACAAAATGTCAATAACTCTGTCACTTCTAAGCGCTTACTCTTTACGTTAAGTTATATAACAGACGATTAATCTGTGAAACTGTTATAATGTAAATTAATATAACATTCCAAGACGAAATCACTTATACAAATTGTTCATTTAGGTTAACAAAAACCCAATCAAATATTTGGGCACTCGCACATTTTAACTGTTAACCTAAAATAATTCGTTTAACCTGGATACTGAGGCCCGATACGAAGTTACTCAAGGCCGTATTACGTCAGTCAATAGTATGAAGTTGCAGAGTCATGCGACTGAATATTTTAGTTGCTAATGGTCATAGCTCTGAATAGACTTTGAACTTAGAGAAGCACGTCGCAGTCAGTTTATTCATTGACCTATGTACATATATTGTTCTTTAAAGTAATATCTTAGTTAGAACATAAACTTATTATGCAACATATAATAGTTGAAACATACGAAAAAGATAATTTTATAAGAACATTATTGGAGATACTTAATTCTAAAAAACTGTTTTTTATGATTTGTAGCTTACTCAATATATTAAAATTTATTTATTTATACTTTATTGCATCAATATTTATAATTAAAGTTTGTATATGGATTAAACAGAAGTCGCACGAGTGCAACGAGTGGCCTTATCGCAAAAAAGGCGATCTCTTCCAGGCAACCTTTGGACTGAGGACTGATTGTATAACAAATGTGGGAGGACACACATAAAAACTACTTCTATGTAACGCACACACACACACATATATATGAGAATTCAATAAACATTATAGAAATAACGACAACATTTGCTTATATTATTAATGCGACAAATAAAAGTAATTAATATTATACTCTTAAAAACTGCTAGTGATTAAGCTCATCACTTACATTGATAATTAATTAATATCTATGGGCGGTGTCGTCACCTCAACAACAAGTGATCACAAAGGTGAAGTGGTCACAACAGTTAGTATGATAATTATTTGATGAAACTGAAAAACCCTGGAATAGTGGAGTAATAGTGCAGAAACCTTAAATAAAAGTATAGCAACACGCCACATTGCCTCCATTGTTGACAGGAGGGTTGGTCCCTTTTTGGCTAAAAGGTCGAAATTCCGATTCAACGAGGAAATTGTGCTATTATTCTTGGCAACATTCCACCCGGTAACGATTTGTTTAGTATTTTTTTTATATTAAAACTTTAATGGTTTACCTTTGTCTACTCATTATTCAAATCTACTAATAATCTTATCTGTGAAGTAAATCTATACTAACAAACTAGCATATATCGCGAGACACTGACGCAAATTTGCCGACGATATCACTACTTGGCGGATCGAGCGGGTCCAAAGTTTTAAAAGTTCGGCTTCCATTTTGATTGCGCGGATTATACCAACATTACTTAAGACTAACAAAAGATCAAGGTATAATGATTGGGTTTAGCAACATTTTTTCCTTATTGTTGTCTTTTCGGATGATTTTTTTAAATGTAGGATGAAATGGTATGTACGTTTCATTCGATAAATAAAACTTAAATAATTTTTTATTCATCATCATTTATTCATTCTTATTTTTTTGTATAAATGTAACATTTGGTGATTTACGCTTTTGTAGGTATTTGTTACATATAAGCTTTTATGTACTCGTGTAGAGTACATTTGTGACGGACTCTGTATAATGTGATCAATGAGCACGTAGGTATCAACAATAACGTCCGACTTATGTTAGAACTTATAATTATAATCTTAATATTATGAGAAGTTTATTACAAAGGATTTGAGGACTGGTTGGTCAATGGTCCTCAAATTGAGTATCTTTTTTACAGTCCGTTTTCTTTCTTATCTATTCATATTTAACATGAGCAAAGCTCGAGGTAGTATATAGTAAATGTTACAGCACCGACATTAATCTATGTCAATTTTATTAAAAGTTGACCAGTTGAGGTTCTTCGAATGACAGTTTTTTTAATAAAGTGGCTCTGCTGTATATTTTTTTAACAGTTACTCGTACTGCGTTTTTTTATTACATTATTTGTAGCAAAGATTTATCATTTTTATCTGTTATTTTAATTCTTCAACAGAGATTTAGACTGCTTGTTTATCGATTGTCACTAATTCTCGTTATTTCAAAGTGATGTTGGTTAACGTTGCGAGTTCGTATCGTAGTGTCCGGGTGCTGCAATTTAACACACTAGGTTCTGCGAATTAGGTTCGAGCAAACCCTGTCTTAACGCGGTGAGGAGGGCACGCGGCGGGCACGAACACGCGCCGCGCCAGTCGTCCAGGTCCAGCGCCCACAGCGCCGCACCCCGCAATCCGGCCAGTCTTAACGCTGTCGTGGCTGCCATCACATCTCGAGGCCGCAAGTATGATACCCATCGCGACCCACTCACGGCATACGTACCCATTTCATTGGTCGTTACGTCCCACGAGGTAGATTCGGTTTGGGCGCAAATCTGCATATTTTTGGTTCATTTTACTCAAGACAGGAAATTTAAGAGCTATTAAAATTTAAACAAGTTAATTTGTCGAGGTTCATTTGAATTTGTAATAAATGGTATTGCTCTAAACTCGATATTATCAGAACTGGCTTTATGTTACTAGATATGAATTGATTAAATTTATCAAAAACATGTAAATTATGGAACTAATTTTGAATTAAATACCTCATTGTAGGCCAGGAATCCAGGTATTCGCGTGTAAGGGCCTGGCATACCCGGTCCGGCTATAGGTGCACCTATGCCTGTGCTCAATTCGCTTCGTAGAGTATAAGAGCGACCGTATGCAGGAACCCCCATCACCAGTTGATTAACTGAGACTATACTGGACCAGAAACCTATAATCGCAGCCTACAAAAATAAACAAAAGTAATGTAAAAAATATAGGCTCATAGCCAAGCTAAAAATTGAAATTAATTTAATTGATTATAACAGCAACCATCTACGTATTTTGACATTAATCCGTATTAATTTTTTGATCAATAAAACTGACAGGAATAAAGATAGCCATTTCTGTTTCAGTTTTCATATGTTTTACTTACTAAGCTGTCCAATTTATGAGGTTCATTACTCATTAATGGTAGAAGGTAAGCAGTTCTCTTGGAGTCTGTTTCGTAGTAATCATTTGCTGCTATCCCAATCCAGTCAAGTGTGGCTGTCAACACTGCAGGATCATAGGCCACTGCTGCAACTTCAGGGTTTGGAGCTACTATTGCAGATAACTCCAAATTATGTGGTCGTAATATTTTGGACAGTTCTACTAGAAGCATACTGAAATGGTCTTTTTCGGTCGTATCTTTTCCGGTACATGGTGCCTAAAAAAGAAATATTTTTTCAGGATTATTTTCATTTTTATTAAGTAGTAGTAAGATTTTTTAGCAAAATTATGCGAATTACAGTTAGAATCTCGGAATATAACATTTTTTTAAATATTTAAAAAAAGTTTAATACGAACAATTATATGTCATGGAAGTTTTGCGGTTGGTTGGCCATAAATATGGATCTACCACGTATATACTTTCAATTCTCATTATACAAATTTAGAACATTTAAAGGTCTTTTTGATTTTTAACAATTATTTTTCTCGTATTAGAAATATTTTATGCAGAAAAGATTTTCTTTTACCTCTTGGCAAACAGGATATTGCCAAGCGATCTGTACTCCATCGAATTTCCATTTTTGAATGAACTTCAATAGTGAACTTCCAAATGCTTTCCTTTTGTCTTGACTTGCAGCCATTTGACTCCATTTTTCATCCATCGAGTTTTCAATGCCACCGACCCCAAGAATTATTTTTACACCCTTGAATTTCAGCTCTGTGATTTTTCCATAGAAATCTGTGGAAGTAATTATTAAATAGATCAACATCAATTAAACATGACTTATACGTTCGATATATCATACTTGTATTTTATTTGTATATGCTTTATTTACCGTTACTAATGTCCAGCTCTGGATTACCAGCAACTACTGTGTTACTGTCACCATCGAGATGCGCCCAAGAATATATGATGTGTGAGCAAAGTGACGGCTCAATTTGTTCGGGACCAAAGCTGCCATTGCCTTGTCTATAATATATTAAATATATATTTATATCATAATAGTTTTATAATGATATGTTTTACCAAAAAATTACGATGTCTATTGTTTCATAAATTATTAATAGTCTATATTACATAGTTAAATAGTTCTTGTATTTTTTTTGGTTTTTTTTTAGAGTTAATGTTATTACAGAAGGTGATAATTTTTTTTAATATTGAGAATATGTAGGTATTCGATAAGATAAGTTCTTTAGACATACTGGTTTCATCTTTAAGTTTGTTACAGGCGTTACAGCTCATAGTTTAATCTTTTTACTTACCTATAGTAGGCCCAGTTAGTAAAGTAGCACGCAATGATAGGCTTGAATTCATAATCTACTTCATCGTTGCTATCTCTTATTTTCAAGCTATTTTTACTCTTACATTTCGACTTATTCGGGAAATCACAATGATTCTGTAATTATGAAGAACAGCTCATAAATGACGTAGATATTTTTATCTATACGATGTGTACTTTGTACTGAAGATTATATTTTTTATCAATATAAAAACATGAAGGTGATAAATTCGGATTATTCCATTCAATTAGCAGTTATATTTTTATCAATTAGAGTTTGTCGCATTGTCTATTTAGATTGATATTTATATCTATCTATCTATATGTAATGCTTAAAAAATATTTTGAGGGTTTGTCCTTTTCACTTTTAAAATAATGTGATTTTTTTTCAAAAAAATTTAATTGATTTCCAAAAAATCACATGCCGTAAAAAATGTATTCGAACATCACTTTCCTAAATATTTATGTAAAGTAACTACTTATTTAATTGTAATTAACTAATTAATAAGCTACTATAAGTATATTTAATATATTGTCATAGTAGCAAACAAGATGAATATAATATGAACTCCGATATTTACCTGATTCCAAACAAGTGGCGCAGGGCAAGTAAGTTGAATATACTGTTCATTGATGCACAAATAATATTTCGCACAATTCCTTTCGTCTTCTTTAAACACGACGCCAGAGCAAGTTTTACCCTCCAGCGATGATCCCTATGACATTTTAAAAATTATTATTTGTCACAATACAGTTTTTTTGATTCAGAAGAATATGAACTTACATCGTTGACAATTTCGACGTCCGAAAGAGAATCAGTAGGCGGTGTGACAGGTTCCTCCGTTGTCGTAGCAACGGCTGTAGGTGTACTTTGAACTGTAACAATAATAATTAAATACACTTGTCAAGTAATAATAATTAATTACATGATATACGAAATATGGTTTTGAAAAGGAAATCTGACACACCCTAAATCAATTACAGTAAAATTCATTATTTATATAAGTCTCTACTAACTCTCTTCAAAAACACAACGAGGTGGAGCTTCCCTTCCCCGCAGCACATGGTTGATGTTGGCCAACAGCGGCGATGGTCCGCAGCCACAGTGTCTTCCAGTAAAGTCATCGAGGTCGAGCGCCCACGCCATGTTGCCACCAAGTCCCATAGCACGTACGTATTCCGCCTTGTGGCGCACCATGAAGTCATCGTCGAAAGAAACCCATTGGTCGTTCAACGTTGCGTATGGTCCCATTCTACCGCCAGGGTCGCGGACAACTTGCCAGCCCTGGACTCTTACCCGTTCGCATATCTGAAACAAGTACGCAGATCTTTATTATAAAAATCAACACTTTATTCAAATAAAGTAGGTAATAAACTATTTTGGCCTTAATATTAGGCACATTGCAAATAAAACTATACAAATTCAATTGAGACCTGGCGTAATGAATTTGAGCATTAATTCTCTGAGCCGGGCAATGCTATAGGTCTCTGTATTTCATTTTTATAATTCTTTTTTTCTTGGGTAACATATTACAATAATACACAATATTATATTTTGTATGATTTCCAGTTGATGTATTTTGAATTTAGTAATAAAATAATATTTATGTAATTACCTCATAGAATGACAGAAATCCTCGTGCTCTGGTCTCATCTCCTGCTTCACCACCGGCGTAAGTGGGTGCTCCTAAGCCATTACCTGAGTTTTCTACTAATGAGAAAGACTGACCATAGAAAGGAACACCCATAACAAGCTTATTACGTGGAGTGCCTTTGTTTATCCAATAGTTTACCGTAAAGTTCTGAAAATTGATACGAAGTTTTGAAAAACTATTTTTTTTTTTACTTTCAATCATTAACATACATATTACGTTATTGCAATTTACCGTATTAAATGTTTTATCTTCATCAGCTTCGTGAGCATACATAGGTGCAATATGTCCAGTTTTCCCATCCCATTGTCCGTGGAAATCATACGTCATCAATGAAATCCAGTCCAAATTCTTAGCCAAGACCGGGATGTCATATGCTATAAATCAAAATGAAAAGAAGTAAGAGAATTTGACAAATTTGTTTAAAAAATTAGGTAGAAACTTATAATAACTTAGGCATATATATACCTAAGTCTATAACTCTTTTGCTTGCAGAGACAGCAGCAGACAGAAGAAGTCCTCGAGGTTCGAATGCAGCACGTAATTCTTTGACCAAATCAGCAAAACCTTGTTTATCGGAACTGGGTCCCTTTTCACACTCAACCTGGTATAAAATAATTTATGACATTAAGTATTTAATTTTTTCCAGATTCGATTATTATTAATTTGACGGAGAATTCATGTAAATAGTTTAAATAATGTTTTGTATTTGTTGCTTCATTTACCTGCCAACATCTTGGGTATTCCCAGTCAAGGTCTAAGCCATCAAATCCGTGTTGTCGAATAAAGTCAATGGCTTGTAAAATGAATTTCCTTCTTGCTGAAGGATTATTAACTAATCGTGAGTACTTGTCACCTGCTGAGTCGTTCCAGCCTCCCAAACCTAAGACCACTTTTACACCATTGCTTTTTAAGGCTACGACCTTTTCATAAAATTCTGAAAATTGTGTTCGTTCATTATTAATAAAACATAATTTTGTAGATTATTTACCATTCATAATGATACTGTAGGAACTTACTGTTTTCAACGTCCAACCAATTATCATGTGGTTTCATTACTAATTTTGTGCTGTCCAGTACAGCAAATGCGTATACTATATGTGTGCATAGAGAAGGATCTATATTACTGGGAGTATATTTACCAGCATTCGGCCTGAAAAGAATAATATTAAAAATTAGATTTAAGTTTAAAAAACAACAATTTTTAATTCAGTTTTTAGGAAAATACATCTTACCTGTACCAAGCCCAGTTTGTATAGTAACAGACAATTTTGTATTCCTCTACTACTTCATCGTTAACAACTGCAACTGTCGTAGGTTTCTTTGTTGTTGTTGTTGTTGTTGTTTTTGTTGGACGTGATGTAGTGTGTTTATTATGTGTGGGTTTAGTAGTTGGTTTATTATATGCAGGTTTTACTTCTATATCTTCAAAGTCATCTTCATCTAAAGAATTTTGGTCCACAGGTTTTAAGGGCACTGACTCTGAGTCTACTTTTGAATCCAATAGGCAGTTTTTGATTGCATTCAAAAGTGGATATTTCCCTTCATTACACCTAAAACATTTTTTTTTATAAATATTATACTTTTATATAAAGATAATATTTTTATCATTCTCATTCTAAGGAAGAATGGACGTGAAAAACCAATAAAATCGCATATTAAGTAGGTTTAATATCAATATGTATATCAAGGCAAGTCACTCTTTAAAAACTTTTCAGTTTTGTTAATAGAAGTTGTATAGCATATTAAATTTTAAGAACAATTATATTATTTACAACAATTATATACTATATTTAAAAAATAACTAACCTGTTTTTGAAATCGTCGAGATCAATCGCCCAAACCATACCGCCGCCCAAACCAAGAGACTTGATAAAGTTAACTTTGCTTTTTATTATATCGACATCATCAAACGATACCCATTGGTCGCCTTTATAAGCATATGGACCCATACGGTTATATTTGTCTTTAACTACTACCCAATTGCGATTTTTGATACGTTCACATATCTGAAAGTAAAAAATAAGATTTCAAATAAGCAAAATACATAATATGATTTTTTTTTGTAGATTGTAGATTTTCAATTATCTTTTGGTACCTCATAATACGCCAGGAATCCATTTGCTCTTGTATATTCTCCTGCGTCACCACCTGCTATCGCTGGCTTATTGAGTCCATTGGAAATACGGTTATCCCAATTTGAATATGTTGTGAATGTTTGACCGTACAGAGGTATACCCATTACAAGTTTAGATGCAGGTGCACCTTTTTCCATCCAATAATGCATGGTATAATTCTAAAAACAAAAAAAAAGGATTAAAAAGGGAGAAAAAATAAACAATATCTTCAATCGATATTATACAAAAAACATCATTAATTTCGAAACTACAAGTTACTTACAGCATTAAAGTAAGTGTTGTCATCATCTGGATGATAGTAAAGTGGAGCAAGGTGACCAGTCTTCTTGTCCCACTGTCCATGATAATCATAAGTCATCACCGCTATCCAATCTAAATAATGCGCCAAGGTTGGTACATCATAACCAGCGTCTATGACCATTTTACTGGGAGATACAGCAGAAGATAACAAAAGACCCTTTGGTCTAAAAACAGCAGATAGTTCTCGTACCAGATCAGCAAAGCCATCCTTATCAGAATCAGGACCTTTAGAGCAATCCACCTAAAAAGAATGTGGTTTTAAATAAGTTACTCTACGAGTAAAAAAAGTAATTATAACAAATAACGTTTCATAAATTCGATACTTTCTGAATATGAAAAGAAATGGTGATAAATAACATTTTAATTGTCTTCTATAAAATAAGGTCCACGTACCTGCCAGCACTTAGGATACTCCCAGTCCAAATCCAGTCCATCAAATCCGTATTGTTCTATAAACTGCACAGTATGACTAATAAATCTTGCGCGTGCTTGAGGATCGTTCACCAACTTGGAATATTTATCACCAGCAGAATCTTTCCATCCGCCGATAGCTAAAGACACTTTAGCTCCGTACTTTTTGTAGTCCACCACACGCTCGTAGAAACCTATTTAAATGAAATAATAATGCATTTATAAACTCTATATCGATTATATGTACTAGATTTTATTTTATTCTACTTACGGTTTTCAGTGTCAGACCAAGGATCGTGGACTGTTATCAGGCCGTCTTGTTCTCCTAATACGGCAAAACCGTAGACAATGTGAGTGCAGATTGACGGGTCCATGTCTTCTGGGTTGAACTTTCCTAGTCCAGGTCGATACCACGACCAATTTGTATAATAACATACGAGTTTGTAGCGTGCTAAAATACAATAATTAGATTGTTTTAAAATATCTTACTCTCTTTATTTTTAAGATTGTTAAATTTAAATAATTTATAAATATTACTGTTTAATAGCTGCGGCTTAGTTGCAGGGTCCACGAAATCCACTTCAGCAACAATTGGTTTCGACTGTACGGGACCGTCAGACTCAGAATCTATTACAGTAGGTTCTGTCGTTGTTGTAGTTGTAGTCGTAGTCGTCGTCGTTGTTACTTTCTGAACTTTACAGTGAGCGTTACTTGGCCAGTCGCAGATTTGTTTCTCCTAAAATTTTAAAAATCAAGTAATTTACCATTGTTGTTGACATTTTGTCTAATTATATACTCTCAGACAAAGCGCATTGTGCAAGATGGATAGATCCCAGTCACTCATTAGAAATACTACTAATTTAGACGTGTTCAAAACACATTACCTGGTTCCAGTGTAAGCCAGCACTACATGAAAACTCTTCGAATTTGCCAAACAGACAGTGTAAGTATCGAGAGCAATCTAAAGGATCAGCAGCGTATTGACCACTTTCACAGAACACTGAAAATAAAGCAGAATAATGTCATTTTAATATATTGAGTATTTTATAGAATACTGTCATAATGACAAATAACTAGACATAATGTGTTATTATGAAAATATTACATTCATTCTTTGTTCGCCACTTTTTTTAACTTCTAAAAATCTGAAAAATATACTTACTTGGTTTTTCTTCCGGCATTTGCAGCATAGCGCTAGGCTTAATCTCCGCAGGGGCAGAAGTTATTTGTCGCCTGTCCGTGCAAGAGTTTCTCGAAGGGAAGTCGCATTGTGAATGTTGTGGGTTCCATACGAGACCGGGCGCGCAGCTCTGTGCCACGAGCACGCCATTTACGCACACGTAGAACTTCTCGCAGCGAGGATGCGCGTGGTAAGTGCCAGTTGAGCATCGCTGAATAGAAAAATGGCCATACAATTTTTAGTTCTTGTGCACAAAGTTTTACAATTGTAAATATGAATGAAAATGAAAATATGACATATGAATTCTGTTTTCTAAAATCTTTGGATAAAAACCGTATAAAAATCGTCAGACAGATATGAAACTTTGTTTGATTAATGTAACAAGTGAAATTAATTTTTATCTTTTTAGAAACGACATCAAATAAGCAAACACATCATCTCATAAAATGTTCCAAGAGGAGAAAATGTGCTGGATGTTACGCAAAATTGCGTAATGAAATGTCCAGCCGTGAGGCAGATAAAAAAGTAAAAAAAATTGTCATACAATGTGTTGTTGTTGAATGTCAATCATTTTTATGTTTGAATTGTTTTAATGAAGAACAGCCCGTTCTAAAAACGATAGAAAAGAATTATTATTAAATTAATACTTACTGTTGGTATTTGATACTGGCCGCTTTGGGTCACAGTAGTAGAAGGTCTCGCTGTTGTTGTAGTTGTTGTAGTTGTTCTTCTAGTTGGTGGTCTTCGAGATGTCGTTGTAAATATACTCTGGAAGGGTGGTCTGGTAGTTCTGTCTGGTTGCCTTGCTGTAATAATACAAAAAATATCGTTGATGATTGATTATATATGAATTGATTATGAGATTTATTGTAATGTATTTTTATATATATTTTTACTAAATGAAGTATAAATATATGTAATATTTTTATTGCCGGTAATCAATGTTACCTTCACACATGGCGAATTCTTTCCAGTCACACCGATTTGTGCGCTTGTCCCAGTGTAGGCCGGGCGGGCACAGCTGCTTGCGCCAGCGTCCGCCAACGCACAGCAGATACGAATCGCAAGTTGATGCTGGGGCGTGCATTTCATTGGGACCACATTGGCCGTCGTCAGACGGTCTGTCAACTACCGCAGCTGCTGCAAAATATAAAAATATACTAACTATGCTTCCAACTTGAGATATTTATTCATATAGAAGAATTACGTGTGCTCATTGATATTATCTTTAAGTCAAATAGACATATATACCTCAGATCAGTAAAAAATCTGAGGATAGAAATTCGGCGTGCTTATAAATTTTTTCAGCAATTATTATTTACTATTCATTTAATGTATTCATTTATTTAAATAGACCTCCTTTTACCTCCTCCTCTAAATAGTCCGGAGGTAAAGAAGAAGGAGGAAAAATATTTAATTCCCTAAATTTGTTATCATTATAGTTACAAATCGAAAATTTTAAGCTATTCGGGTTCGTTTTGTCCTATTAAGAACTACTGATACTGCGTCATCTCATCTAATTTTCATACTTGATCTCCGTGAACCAATTTTTGGTAAAATATTTTACCAAAGTTTGGTAAAATACAAACCAATTTTTAGTAAAATATTTTACCAAAATTTGGTTCACGTTCTTACGTTCTCACTTGATATTATTATCAAATTGAACGAGAAGTTTTAAGGAGTATTATTTCTCTCTCTCTCTCTCTCGTTGGTATTTATGTTTGCATCAATGGAATAAAGAGACTCTTATATATTATTTTCAAGTAACTTACATGTTGTTGTCGGCGGTCTTGTTGGCTTAGTTGCCGGTCGAGTCGGTCTCGGAGCTGACGTAGTTGTTTTTGGCGTTGAACCTAAAGTAATAGAAATTTGTAGAATGTAGTTTATTAAACACTAAACTAGAAAACGATATACGTTTGTATTAACTAAGTACCATAAAATTAACAACATTAAATGCTTAAATATATATATACAAATATGAACTAAAACTAGTTACTGTATAAATCTTGCCCACGTGGAATGGTGGCAAGAATGCTAGCAGCATTTCCCCGTACCATAATACATTGAAAAAATACCGTACACAATTATCTATTTTTTTTTAACAAATAAAAAATTCTTACTTCCGCATTTAGCATATTTGGGCCAGTCGCAGTGTTTCTGCGTGGCGCTCCAGTGCAGGCCGGGAGCGCAGTGCTGCAGGCGCCATACGGAGCCGTCGCAGTGCAAATACGAGTTACAGTCACCCATAACCTCATGGTACTCCTGACCGTTACATGGACGACCTTCAGACACGCCATCTAAAAGTATCATCAGATCGTTTTAAAGAAATGATCAGATATTACTTACTAATACCTACTGTTACTAATATGTTTTAAAATCCTAAAGAAATAAAAATATTCATTTACCTTGAATAACGGATGTAGTTGGTCTACCAGTTGTAGTTGTAGTAGTTGTCGTTGTCGTAGTAGTGGATGTAGTGGTAGTACGTTTAGTGGTAGTAGGTCTAGGTGGTGGGCGTGAAGTCATAGGTGCCAATGTAGTAGATGCTGTGCTTGCTTCACTAATCGATGTTGCTAAATGAAAATATTTTTAGATTAATGAGCTGTATAAAACTTACCAAAGTTACTTTACCATTTAATTTAAATAAAAAATTGCAGTTATTGTGATAGATATAGAAATAAGTGAAGTGAAAATTGTAAAGTATTTTGTACCTGTGCACTTAGCGAAGCTAGGCCAGTCACACCGCTTAGTCTTGATGGACCAGTGTAGACCGGGCGCGCAGCGGTGTTTGCGCCAATGACCCGCCTCGCACTGCAAGTAGGCTTCGCAGTCGCCTGGTGCGTCGCGGTATTCGCCCACCTCACACAGTGAGTCTAAATCAAAAAAGTATATATTCGCCATTACAATTGGAATCTAAACTGTCATCGATATACATATAACTACATATATATTTATTTTTTCTTTCTTATCTTTGTTTTCTTCGTATCTTACCAGAATCGATTTGAGCTGTTTCAGTAGTAGTTGTGCTTGTAGTAGTAGTTCTTCGAGTAGTTGTAGTAGGTTTTTTAGTAGTCGTCATTGGAGTTGTTGTAGGTTGGGACCACCATGTTTGCATTGTGCTCTGAGTTGTAGTCGAGGGGTTCCATCCAGGCCAGGTTGTAGAAGTATGTTGGTCATGATTACCATGACTTCCGTGGTCACCACCACCAACAATTGATCCTTTATTTAATAGAAACATAATTTTTAATGTAAACACATACACTTTTCTTAACATATGAAATATATTTAAAAGTCCGGCATACGATTTTAAATAAAATTCATTTTACCGTCCGATTCAGCAGGTGTAGTTGTTGGTGGTGCTGGTGTGACTGGTTGTGGTGGTCTTTCACAAGCTGATGTCGGTGGAGGAGGAACTAATCTTCCCAAAGCACGGCTTGCAGCGCGTAGCAGCGGCGATGGCTCGTTGCAGCATCGATTGTTAAAGTCATCCAAATCTATTGCCCATGCTGTCACACCACCCAATCCTTGCTTCTTTGCCCATTCGACCTGGATAATGGTGTATGATATTACGTAACTGTTACATATCGATGATACATCATAGTCAATTTAAATACGTGTAAATTTTAGTAAAAGCGAGTAGGATTTTATTGCAAATATTTGAAAGTAATTTAAAGATAGCGGTACCTTCTCTGTTATAGATTTTGGATCATCGTATCCGACCCACTGGTTGTCTGAATAGGTGTAAGGTCCTGCTTTCTCCTGACGGCCTGTCTTCCACCTCAAGTTTTTCACTGGAAGAAAACGAAATACGTTATCAGAAATGTAATTTCATATATCATAGAAAGTTTCATATAAGTATTGAATGCTAAATACAATTTTTTTTCTCCATAGAAAATGAGACTGCAACAAAATTATAGTTACTTAGAGTTTTAAATACCTCTGTAGCAGATTTCATAGTAAGCCAGCATTCCAGGTTGTTTAGTGAATTCTCCAGGTTCTCCGGGACCTGCAGCTGCTGATCCTGGTCCACTTGATCCTTCCGTGTCGGCGAGTCTGTACGACTGACCATAGAATGCGAGCCCAAGTAGCAGCTTCTTAGGATCTGCTCCTCTACTTATCAAAGCTTTTACTGCATATTCCTAAGAAATACATAAGTATAACATATACGAACAAAAAAAAAGGGAAAAATAAAATAAAATTTGAAATTAGTAATGAGGTCAATAATATTAATTCAATAATATTATTGTTAGAGATATCTAAATAAGTCTTTAAAAAAATTGGTGTTTTTGTCCTAATGCCGTTTGGCGTCGAGAGTAAATAATCAAACCATAACAGGCCCCCATTTCTTGGGTATAATGGTTTAGTTTGTCTATTATATAAATAAATAATGTAAAGATTAATTTTTGATATTTGTTTTGTTTATAACTTACTATAGAATAATAGGATAGATCGTCGTTTTTTAACGGGACCAATGGAGTGTGATGAGCTGTGTTTCGTTCCCATCCACCATGATAGTCATACGTCATCGTGCTCATGAAGTCAGCAGCTTCAGATATGGCTGGTAAATCATAGGCCGATTCAATGACTTCCTTGTATCCGGAGAGTGCGACACCCAATTCCATATTTGCGGCATGTAAACTTTTCGATAATTCCTATAAAATTACAATAAATTGTACTTGTTTATAAACAATATAACTGTGAATGAATATGTAAATGTATATATGTGTGCATACTTGAACTAATTTTGCGAAGTTCGCCTTATCCGACTTAGCACCTTTCTTGCAATTACTCTGCCAGCAGACTGGGTAGTTCCAGTCTAAATGCAGACCCTTAAAGTTATGCATTCGTAGGAAGGTAACAATCCTCTCCGTAAATCTTGCACGTAATGTACGCGATGACACCAAACGGGAGTATTTGTCTCCAGCGGAATCAGTCCATCCACCCAATCCCAGCAAGACCTTAGCATCGCCCAGAGAAGTGACACGTTCGTAGAGATCTGAAATGTAAAGAATATTGTGACGAAGGCAATTTTATACAAATGTTATAAGTTAAGAAAGTAACAGTTTATAAGTTGTATTTGTTTAAATGCTCATAATATCATATATGAAACAGGCATGTAGTGCAATTGCTACTTGCATAAAATCGTAGATACTTTAGTGTCACTTACTATTGGTGATGTCAGCCCATGGATCAAACTCTTTAGCAATAAGTTCGTCGTGTGATAAAGAGGCATACGCATATACAATGTGAGTGCAAAGTCTAGTATCGATATGTTCTGGAACAAATTTGCCATCGCCTCTTCTGTAGAAAGCCCAGCTGGTCATGTAGCAGACTACTCGTTTTTCATTATCATTTCCTGAAAACATTTTTTAGATAAGTTAGTTTTTTCCTTAATATGAAGTAACAACATTACGAATATAAACAAATTTAAAAAAGTAATTAAAGAATTTTATATAAGTTTATTGTTTGCATGTAGATATTTAAGGATTTTCCCATAAAACTCGATATGCCTTTACGAATTTAATATCTATTTTGTTAGCATCAAAATTGGTGTATAATGTGCGAAAGGATATAACCGGTTTATTTTGCAAATGGAAGAGACAGTTCCATTTTTATCATCATAATTTATTCCATATTTACAACGTTTTGATTTTGAGGACCGGTCGGGTTTTGTGTTAGAACTTGAGGTCTTTACTGTTTTATTGGTACTTAATTTCATAGCATATTGAAAGCTTTGATTTTCTTCATTTGATTTTGTGGACGTTTTATTTTCATGGGAAATATCTTTAGGTCGAATACATATACATACATATACATATATATACATACTTAATTACTCTCCTCGGGTTCGGTTAAAATAAAACAAAAAATATTTCCATAAAATTACCTTTTCTATTTTCAGCATGATAAGAGTTAACTAGACGATCAGATTCCATATTTTGAATCTCCTTGTGTGTTCCACTATTCCACTGTGAAAGAAACATTTTATATTTGGGTGTACTTCCAAGAGACAACTTCAGCTATGTAAGATAATTTCCTTCAATTAATAACCAAATTACATATGATAGATACCTTATGTATCTATCATATGCAGTTTGGTTACACTTTATGGAAAAGATATATTTACAGGAACTTATGCATCTATGATAAAAATTACCTCAAAATCAGTTTCATACGCTTGAGCCAAGAAACGAGTAGCTTCTTCGACACTAATTCTAAGACTCTGGCCGGGAATACATTTGCCGACATCTTGGTGACTGTAATTAAATTAATCTTATGTAATTTTAGAGTCTTACCTTCAGGCAATATACCAATTAAACACGTATCGAATTCGATCTTAACAGGCTGATACTTTACTATTTACTGCTTAACTCACAACTTATTTTTATTTGTTTTATAATTGACAAAAAAAGGTTCAAGTGCAATAATATTTGTCTGACTGAACTAAAATAAAACAAAAATTTAAATTAATCTTACCCGCAAAAACCAGTCGAAGGATCGTAAAGTCTTTCATCTTCACAAATCATTCTGTAACTGATCCCTCCTGTACAGA
Source organism: Vanessa cardui (assembly GCF_905220365.1). NCBI lineage: Eukaryota > Metazoa > Arthropoda > Insecta > Lepidoptera > Nymphalidae > Vanessa > Vanessa cardui. The sequence goes on from NC_061133.1 coordinate 6,952,248, forward strand.
AATGGAAGTGTGCGCAGGACTCTTCGTCGGAGGCCAAGTAAGGGTTAGTGGTTTCACATGATCCAATTTTGAGAGAGGATTGATCATTGTATGTTGCTTCACCTAAAATAATTTCAGATTAGAAAGTAATATTTATAAAGATTAAATGAAGATTAATATAAAATAAACATAAAATACCATTCAAGCTTGTAGATATAGCACTTAAGATTGGGAAAGGCGATCCACACAAGCCGCGGAAGTCATCCATATCAATAGCCCAGGCAGCGGCGCCGGCTAATCCTGTACTTGTGATGAACTTCATCTATACGACAAAATATATTTTTATAAACCTAGTATTCGAAATCCTCGACCTATCATGTATTGGAGCATTGTCATGAAATAATTTCCGGATGTTCTCCTGAAGAATGTTCAAAGTAAATTTGATAATTATAACGTACCTTTTCTAGAACAGTGTTAGGCGTATCATAGCTTATCCATTGGTTATCGAAGACAGCGAATGCATTTCCAGCTGCGTCTACCCCGCTTACTCCTTTACCTTCTCGTTCATTCATACATATCTAAAATTAAAAAAAGGGGATAATTTTTTCCATTTTCTTTTCTTTTACCTTAATTTTTTTTTTGCTTTAGTAATCAAATAGTTACCTCAAAATAAGCTTGCATCCCTTTAGTTTGGGTATATTGTCCTTCGTCACCCCAGCCATCGATAGCAGCACCAGGAGCGGGCAAAGTGGAAGCAGCTAGCGTGTAACTGCGTCCGAATAACGGAATACCAAGTACCAACTTATCAGCAGCCATGCCATGGCGTATTATATATTTCACCATAAATTCCTAAAAATCAATTGACAAATGTATACGTCATTTACAGATAATGGCTGAATCATGGATGTGCTGGAATATATGTAGATGTTATCGCAAAAGTATTTTAAGATGTTATAACAGTTCTTACTTGTCAACACAAATATAGTTAGAGACTAAATGATAAACTAAGGGACTTTTCTAAGGGAGTAACATGTGCAGAAAATCTTTTTAGTGCATTCCTGCTAATTATAAGCAACCGATAAACAAAGTGAACCTTTTCTTAAATTAGCAAGACTTAAGGTCAATGGCCAATGCACAAGCTAATTTTATACTTATATATATTTTTTTGTAAATTTACCTTTTTTTCATGATTCACACTAGCATGGTAATTATTTTAATAACCTTATGTTAATCGGCTGATTTTTGTTTTAGATGTTTTGCAGGGGTTGATTGGTTAAAATCATGCTGTGTCTTCCTCTTTCGAATGTAAAATCAAAGGAGATAGACAGAGAAGAAACAGTATTTAACTTAACAAGGATCATATAGATGGATACTTTTATGTCACTAATTAGATTTGTTATCTAAATAAATATTATTTAAAAAAAACCTTACTATGTTATCGAATCGTTGATCCCTCGAACCCGCACCGGGGTCTCTATGTAGAGGGCTGTGCTGTAATGCTTTTGATGGAGGATCTTCACGTTTCGAATGCGTCATGTCCCAAGCTTGCAGAATTGTATAATCCGTTGCTCCACTGACTGCGCTTAGATCGTACCCATCTTCTATTTGGTATCTGAATACATTATCATTATCATTAAATTGTATAAAACAAAGTCACGTACCGCTGTCTGTTCATATGTGTGCTTAGATCTTTCAAATTACGCAACGGTTTTTGATGCGGTTTTTTTTAATAGATAGAGTGATTCGAGAGGAAGGTTTTTGTATATATACGTACAATACAATAAAGAAACAAGAAAAAAATCTGTAGTATACTTAGTAATCAGTATTGCATTTGTGCGAAGCCGGAGTGGGTCGGTAGTAATTATTAAACAAAGTCTTAACTTTAACAAATACTCGCATAAATGCATCTGATATTTCGTTATTACCTGTATGGCGGAAGGACAGTCGATAAGAGATAACCATACGAAGAGAATTTTTCACGAAGCTCGTATAGGAGTGTAGTTAAAAGCTCTTTTTCCTTTTCATCCTTGTCGCCTGCATCATAAAATATTTAAATTTAAGTATGATGGTACTGGTTGACTGGTTCATGGGTTGCATCAAGTTAATTTCAGTTTTATTTACCTGCGTATACCCAGTGAAGGTCGAGACCATCAAAATCATGTTCTTGTAGGAAGGTGACCGCGCTGTCGATGAATGAATTACGTCTGTAGGGTTCTTGAACCATTTCACTAAATAACCGCTCCATGCCCTCCCCGCCGACACTTATGATAACACGAAGACCTGGAATACGACGCTTCAGTCCCGTCGCGATGCGGTAACCACCTGTACAAAAAAATCCATTTACAATTATACAGCATGTTCGAAAACAATATAATATGTTTATTTACGTTTTAAAGTAACAGCCTGTAAATTACCCACTGCTGGGCTAAGGCCTCCTCTTCAATTAAGAAGAGGGTTTGGAACATATTCCATCACGCTGTTCCAATGCTGGTTGGTCTAATACACATGTGGCAGAATTTCGATGAAATTAGACACATGCAAGTTTCCTCACGATGTTTTCCTTCACCGCCAAGCACGAGATGAATTATAAACACAAATTTAACACATGTGCATAGTGGTGCTTGCCTGGGCTTGAACCCGAAATCATCGGTTAAGATGCACGCGTCCTAACCACTGAGCCATCTCAGCTCATATTTACGTTTTACGATAAATCATTTACTTCTGGGTCGAGTTCAAATAGTATATCCTCGTTTTAAAAACTACTGATGATTCCAAAATAAATATTACCATAATTGTCATATCATACGTATGTTAACCAAGAACGTCTTTTATAGTTATATTCATGATTTGGAAGATAATATACCTTTAATAATATCATAGTCTTCGTTGGCTGATATAACTTCATATGTATGTGGATGCAGGACCGCAAAAGCGTAGTGTAAGTGCGTGCAAGATCGCGGCACTAGCCCCGCGGTGAAGGCCAGCGGCGGCGCGCGGTACGCCGCCCACGACTCCAGGTAGCATACCACGAGGCGCCGGGAGCTTGGGTCGTTCATCGTTTGCTGCATTTCTGTTATAAAATTGATTTTATTACAATAACGTATATGTACCTCTGTAAAGTAAAGTAACAGCCTGTACATTTCCCACTGCTGAGATAAGGCCTCCTCTTCCATTAAGGAGAGGGTTTGGAACATATTCCACCACGCTGTTCTAATGCGGGTTGGTGGGATGCACTTGTGACAGAATTTCGATGAAATTAGACATATGCAGGTTTCCTCATGATGTTTTCCTTCACCATCTAGCACGAGATGAATTGTAAACACAAATTAAGCACTTATATAAAGTGGTGCTTGCCTAGGTTTGAACCCGCAATCGTCGGTTATGATGCACGCGTTCTAACAACTGGGCCATCTCAGCTCATCATGTACCTCTGTATATAGTTAGTAATTCTGAATTATGTTTTGTCAAATCGCCTCATTAAAATCGTTTCACGTATTGATATCAAGTTATCAACATAGCCAATTACTGATTTAAATTGAAACTCATTTAGTATTTTACACAGTCGTGTTTTATTTTGTAAGTAACAAACCTCGATAATAATTAATTATAATGTTATTCGTGAATTTAATATAAAACTAATAATTGAAACTAATTTGTTTATTTATAAAAAAACATGTGAGAAAAATACCTTGAAGATTAGCGTTTCCCTGTTCTAGTTTTTCATCAGTCCGTGAACCACTGTAAAAAACCACATTTAATATAATAATTAATATAATGTATAATATTTAATAAAACAAATTGAGAGATTCTTCAATATGACCAATACTTAATTGTTTAATATCATTTTTTCGTAATAATTATAATACTTGTTTTATAACCCTTACTTGTTTAGGTAGCTAGCAGCCCCGTAGTATTTTTTAAACTCTTCAATGCCTTCCACATCTGCTCCCGCTCTTTTTGCATCCTAAAGAATTATTTTGTCAGTACAGATAATAGTAACATATTTTTATCGTGCTTAATGAAATAATATATTACCTCTAGGTATTTATACAAAGAATCAGGGTCGGCAACAGGTATAGGACGTTTTTCAACAGCATCTCGTAGAGGCAGTCTTCCTTGTCCTTCTTCGTTAATGTTCCTATAAATATGTTATTATTTCATATGGAATAATACATTAACATAAACATATTAACAACTATGACACATGTGGAGGCATTAAGTCTACGCTGTTATTATGGACGAATAAAAATATTTTCGCCGTCAGATTTAACCTTATAAGCTGTATTAAAATTATTTAGCACCAACCATTCCAAGATATCATTGACAGACCTTGGATTATTCTCCATTAACAAGCTTGTACAAGTTCGATAAAATATGTCCATATGGTAAAACTTGTACAAGACTACACATAACTTTATAATTACATTATTAATAACAATAGTATTTTTGCACTGACTATAAATATTTTTAAACTTTTAAAATTGCATGTTTAATTTATTGAATATTTACATGACAGCACTTATTCAAAGGTAAAAAGAGCAATTTCCTCTCAATTACTCGTATAATAAACAACAGTGATGAGAGGATAAGTTGCTGATATATTCATAAAAATAATGTTGTTTATACGACGTTGATTGTTTTGTATAAAAACAGGACACTCTTAGCGTAATATTTACCTGAGCGGTATGCTTTCCACCGAAGATCGAATAGGAGGTGCGATGGGATCATGGTCTGGTATTGTTTCAATAGCGCTCCGAGCGAAAGGGCTCTCATCTGGATAGCGCGGTGATGCGGTGACACTGATGTACAACACCGCACACTAAACAATAATTATAACAAACAATTAAAAAAATAATTTACTAACGCGTTTGCTCTTTATTCGAAATTCAATTAATCAAAATTTATTGAAAATTTAAAGAAAATCCAAGTACACTCAATTTACATATTTTGAACATATTTTTTGAACTTTTTGTTTTCATTTTATTGGTTACAACAATGCTCGTCGATGACTACCAAACAAAAAGCAAAAAGAAGACCAATTTATAAACACGAATGTTACCCAACTTTGCCAGTTCATACGTATAAATATAGTTAGTGGTATAAATTTAAATATTTAGTTATGATTTTCATATACTATATAATTGATCCCTCTACTTAAAAGGTTGGGAGAGATATATGTTCTAACGCCTAACCCATCCATTATATCTTATGTTACATACATATCTTTATATTCTCAGTAGGAGCTCGAATTTTGGAAACGTCATTAACAATCCCTCAAAAATACACCTCCCGTTCCTTGGAAATCATGTATTACATAGTCCTCCAATTGAATCTCCTTTCGTATAAATACCACCCCATCGAATTGTAGAAGTAAAGAATTAGTGAGAACGCCTTTTGTACACTGTAAAATTTCCTGTGATAGCTTTTCTCTCTTGAATTGTCGTGAAACTAGCGAGGAGGACGTAATCATCATAGCGCATGTAATATAATACATTTTATTAAATAATAAATAAAATATTTATATGACAATATCGAAAGATTTACATGTTTATTGTAACGTAAACGGCCACAAGTTTTCGTTATTGATTATACCAGTTATAGCTATTAAGATTCGGATAAATAATCAGTTTATCGAACAAAGGCTTGGAGGTTGTTGAACCTTTAAAAAAGTTGTGTATTTATTAGTCAACAATGGGAGTAGGTATACGTTCTATGGGCACACGATTTGCAGTCACTTTTTATTCAGTTTGATGTGCTATTATGACTTACGAGTCGTAATTAATTCGAATAAAAAAACGACAAAGTTGGCTCCATTCGAGGAATTCTAGGAGCTTTTTCAATGAGACTTTAAAGCTTTGACGTGACTCCTGCGTGACATACCGAATTAAAATCGTAAGCGTGGGCAATGTCGTCGGTCAACGAACTACCAATAAAACACCTAACTATATCTTTGCATAATTTACATAACATGATAGAGTCAAGACCAAGATCAACACTTGAGACAGGTTCACGTAAGTGTATATTTATTTACAAAACCAATATTCAAGTCAATGACCATATTAGCCACAAAAATAGTTTCGGAAGTTGTATATATTACATGGTACCCAAGAAGCATATTTATTAATTATATATTTTCTTATAAATTATAACGCTGGAAAAATATTTATTATTAACAAATGATTGAAAATTTTAATTTATAATCAATGCCGAATATATATAATTAATCCATATTAATCTAATTCGAAAGAATACAAATTTTCGGCAATAAGTTAAATAAAGTTGAATAATGAAGGAACAAAGGCAATGCAATGATTAATGTTAACAATTTCATATCTGTAAAACATATTGAATTATGTTACACCACGTTTTATTAACTAATCATTATTAAATACACATTTTTCCACCTATGTAGTTATGTACTAATATACAACCGCATATGTACATAAGTACGAAAAGTCTGCAATAAAAGAGAGACATGTCAAGTCTCATCGATATTGTTCTTTAATGTTTTGGTTCAACAATGAAACAAATGAGTGCAAGTAAAGAAGTCAAACGTTTGACATTTAAAATCTTAAACTAGATAAACTCCACATCGGAAGAAGTATACGGTAGAATGTTCAGCGAAATACAGATATTTGGTAAATGGCACACTCGACTGGCACTGTTTTCAAATTCCGCGCTTAAAACGTATATTTTATTAATTATCCTTATGTACCTAAACTAAAGAAGTTTAAATGTGGCAAATTATAAAAAAAAAACAGATGTTTTTATCCGATTGTATTGCAATTAGTTATAAATTTAATTGAATATGTTTAATATGTATCTAATACAAAAAACATTCAAAGCTATATATAAAATTCTATAATATTGTGTAGTTGTATCATGTTCAAAACCTTCCAGCCATTATGATAAAGTCATACGATACCCAACGATAAAATTGTAAGATTAATCGTGCAAAAAAATCCAATTTTGGTTTTTCTTCTAATATCAGGTCGTGATCTAATAAATAACTGCTAAACGAGCTAGTAGGTACGTTGACACGTCGCGTTCGGGAAACACGATTTGCATACAGGCATCATTGGCAGGTAGTCGAAGACGCTTCGGGGTCATCGTCATCACAACACGACCAGTTCATGGTACCTATTCTGAAGTGACATTTAGCTCACGTTTAGGACAAAAGGCTTGTTCTTTCATAAATAACCCTTCCAAGTTATAATAAGCAGTGATGTGCACATTCAATCTAACCATTGATTCATCGATTTGCTTTAACATTGAAAACAAACACCGAACTGCATGTCATTTTCAAAAATAGAAATGTTGATTTGCTTTTAAAAAGGCAATCGTATTTATGATAAAAAAAAAATAATGTCTAAATATAGAACCTCATTTCGCATGATTGATATTTATACTCTTACAACGTTTCAAGATCATGGTCATTCTAGTAGGTAATTTGTAAGGACATAGAATGAAGAAGTGATTTCTGATTGTTTCCATCGTCCTTGTAAAGTTCGTGCTCTGAATATTCTACGTTATCATTTTCTTAAGTTTATTTTAGATTCATATCTTGTACGGTAAAGTAAAAATAATATAATCATCAAGAGTTAATAATTAAAGATTTTAATCTTAGCAAGACCGAAAATGCTGAAATTGGAGATGTGACTTGACAGATCAATTATTGATATAATAACTATCTTGAGGTTTTTCATGATTTCACGAAATATGTTATTAAAAAAAAAAATATGGAATTTACTTATAAATACAGTTACAGTCCAAAGACAATGAGAGATAATGAATGAAAGACTTGAGTCAAGCTTCAATGTAAATGGCTTAAAAATTTGAGGACCATTTACAGATCTTATTAAAAATAAAATCTTTTAAGCCTAACATTTTTTATCTGTTATGTTTAATTTATATTCTTATTATTGTGACATAGTAAAAAAAATATTATAATACTTCATATAAAATAAGTTTAAACCATTGAGTAACCAAATCCAACCTGGATTTGGTATATACAGCATGATTTGAACTCAAAATTCATTGCAAATACGTATAACAGAAAACGCAAATTATATTTAAATTTTTAACAAGGTTTCAATCAAGTCTAAATAAAAAACACTAAGCATCCGGAGCATTATAGAAAAGTTATATTAAGGCAGGACAAAGCAAAAGTAGATTAAAAAACCAAATAATTACAAAAAGTGATGTTTTATCATGAGGAAATATATATCATAGTAATTTTTTTTTTTTTGTTAAAAAGGACACGAATTTAATTCATTCTGTCAATATTTTTTTGATATTCAAAATTTATGGATACGAGAAAAAATAAAAGAAAATTTTCGGGGTGGGATATACCTTAAGAATACCACAAATGCTTCGCATGTAACTGTATTGACGTTAGAGAGATATTAATGAATTTATCTCTTTTTTAAACTATTAATCATAAAACACTGAGCAGGGCGTGCCTTATGCGGCATTTCTTTAAAAACTATTTTTGTTTTTTTTTTCTTTTACAAAAAAATATGTTTATAATTTTACTTATTGTATAAGGATACCATCGAATCGATAAAACAGTTTTGCCCTACTGCCCGACAAGTGTTACAAAGGTATTTGTACGAGTTAATATGCGCCATTTATGACATGCATACAAAATGAGTTATAAGACCATAAAAGTGCACCTTTAAAGTGAAATTTGAAAAAGGAACATTTGTTTCGCACGCGTCCGTTATCGTTTTACAATACGTAACGAAACGATACATTTAAAAAAAAGTTACTCGCATATTATTAAACCTTCCCCTAAGTTACCTATTGCATAATATTTCCGCGATTCTAAAATAAATTAAATTTTGATTTAACTTTTTATTTGTATCAAATTGAGTGTATAAATAATTTATTGGCGTATCAACCTTTTCAAATACTTAAGCAATAAAAAATTAAATATCAACAACTGGTCTTAAGCTATTGTCGCGGGAAGCATAATTAAGGCTTCTAATTTAAAGCTTTCGAGAGTGACGAACGAACATGCTTTTTTGTATTTGTTTATAATACAATTATATATCTATTAATTAAACTTATCGCTAGAATGAAGTATAGCTTTGGATTCATTATATCACTTCAGTACAATGAACACATAGAACTGTAGTACATACATATTAAAATGTTAATTGTCATATTCTACGCCGTAATTGAAGATACCATAAACAAAAAAAGGATCAATTTACGCTTTTTACAATGTCGATTATTAAACGATCAAAAACCTTTGTATATTATTAATTTTACTAAACGCAGACGAAATTAGATTTTATAAAGTCAAAAAATGAAAGCGAAGAGTATAAAGTGAGTTAATTGAAAACAAAACCTAGAAACGTTTAACAAAAAAAAATTGGAAATAGAGGCAACTAACTGAACAAGTGAAAAAATATGTATGAATTAGAAATCAATACTAGCTAGGTACTGTTTGGACATATCTTAATTTGACACATTTTCATTAGAATTTTAATTAAAAAAAAACTTACCCATAATATTAATTTGAACCCCATTACGGGGAAGATATATATTTCACAGTTTTCCTAAATGTCTACCTGAAAAAGTTAAATAATTTGTCTATATGATTGATTTTAAAATTATTATTTATAAAGGTAACAAATGTTACTTACGTATAATATTTTATGTTAAAAATTAATTTTATGTCCGGCTGAGAAAATTGCAAGTTTTCTTGTTAAGGCTCTGCTTTCCCGGAGTCTGCGTTGTCGTCGCGATCGGCGTGCGACTGAACGGGCAGCGCATGAGTCTCCTAGTGTTAATACCTCGGTGTCATCGAGCTTCGCATCTCGCACCTACGCGTATCTGTATTATGTATCAATGGAATTTTGGGACAGGTCCATCCCTAATTATATATGTACCGAGATAACCATTTCATATCTGTAAATTGTGCCTTTAATTGTTAATAAAGCTACGCTGTTGTTCACTTTTTTTATTAGCACTTATGAATGATTTTTTTAATGCTAAAAAGTTGTCAGAAAGTTTTTATTTTTTGTAAAAAGTTTATATGTTAAATAAAGTTTTGCTTAGTTTAAAAGAATACATATTCCTGGACGAAATGCGAAGTATTATACAAAATTGCATTGTGCATATTAAATATATATGAGATTCTACAATTATCCGCATAAAAGTGTTACTTCTTTGTTTATCCTTCGTGGTTCTACAATTTAAATCATTCCGTAGCAGCTCTATGTTCGATTTAATTTTCGAATATGATGGCTTCGAATTTTTCGTGGAATATTATACTCTGCATAAAATAGGTAGATAATATTTATATAATTTCAGGTTTAATTTTTAGATCAAATACTGCATCCTTTGCATATTATCATACGAAAACAATATGTATTTAATTTTACAATAACTAAACTTTAAGGACATAACACTTTTTGGTATTTTATTGAGAAATTAAATAATCTGCATGTTTGATTGATTTTATTAATTCCTGTTATAGTATGTATTCAGTTTGAAATCATTTGCAAATATGTAAATTCATATTTTATTTTATTTAAGTGACATCACACAAAATATTATTTAGTAGTATTTATTATACAAAGTATTAGTTAATTGTTTTAAGATTTCATCATAGAATCGGTATAGTATCGACTACATAGTAAATTCAAGTAACTTACATATAATAAACTTACGTACATTTACAGCTGCTAATATTTTAAAATAATAATTTATAATAATATTTTAAAGACATTCAAATTCTCGTGATCTTTAAACACTTGAAAATTTGTAAGTGCAGATGTTTTTTTTTTTATTTTGTGTACTACACCAACCAAAAGCCTTTTTCTTTTTACTTGTATGTATGATTTATTATGTTGTTAGATAAATGTATCCTCAATGATGATATTCATAAATTAATTCTTTATAACAGCAAATTGATATCATTAGGAATGCAAAATAAATTCATTCATCATCAAAATTTTATGACTATCTTTTATGTTTCCACTTGTTTTGCCCTTATTGTACTATATTTTAAACAGTAAAGGTGTCTTGAAAATTTATTGAATGTAAATAATGCAAATTTAATTTAATTTAAGTCTGTTGCATTCGAACATAGGTTAACTATTTTTTTAATTTTTTCGTATTTGTGGCGGTAATTTACAGATTATACTTATGGAAATAATCTCTTTCTGAATAAAAATAAAGAAGTGTTTTCTTTTCTATAGTTTATTTAAAGTACTTTTTAAGTCACAAGTTCAATTATCTATAATTTATAATATTTTGATTGTTTCATATCATTCGTAATATTAAAAAAAATATTAAGTACAGTAAGTCGTGCAGTATATTCATTATTTAATAAATAAAAAAAAACACAATTATTGTGTCCAACGAGAAAGTTGTACTTACGTCATTTTAATATAAAAATAGCACCATTTTTTTTACATCATTTGAATAAAACAAACAAATTATCAACGAATAATCACATCGAAATTTAATATTACAATACAACTCAATAGATAACACTAGACACGAAATCGTAAAGCACTGTCTTGGTTGAAGTAGCTCAGGTAGTCGATACGTGGTTCCACGATGAGCAGACTCATAGCGCCATGATTACTATGCAGGTGGCGTTCCTTCCTTTCTTCCCGCCAATGTCACCGCATTGTTTACCGCCATACAGCCGTCGTCGTCACACCGACTAACAGTAAACTGACTAAGTGGACCCTGAAATTGAAGCGACCTGAACCGACGACCTAGCCTCGTTAAGGAAGTTATTGTTTAGCGCATATATGTTTCCGATGCCAAGTGCGTGTATGTCTGGCTAGACGTTTGTTATGACCTCTTTAGTGTTAAGAAAAGATTAGTAGACATGTTTTAACGGTTCATATAATAATACTGGGTTTCCCGCGAAACATTACATTTATTCAAAACATTTATTAGGAACTAGTTGTAGCCAGTGGTTTCGTTTTAGGGGGTTGTCATGTGTGAAGCAAAATAGTAGCCTATGCCCTTCCTTCGAGTTCAAGTTTGCTCCATACCCAAATTTCGTTCATATCGGTTCAGTGGTTTGGCAGTGAAAGCGCGAGGTAGACAGACAGACACAGTTACTTGTACATTTATAATATTAGTATAGATTTCGAAACCTAGGACAGGATTTTTTTTTCATTTCATTGTAAATTGCAAGTCACTCATCTATATTATGAACTCGTATTTAAAGATATTTTTCCTGTCAAATTATTTACGTTTTTAATAAAAAAAAAATTGATACAGCCGTACCGCCCGCTCTCTAACCGGGCAGTAATTTTCTTTTGCTCACAAAAAATAATTATTTCTTAAATTGTTACAATTTACTAAATTGCATTTAAGAAACCTCTTTATTTTTCTGCATGGCACATACAATGGAGCACAGGCTCCTCAAAATAAGACCATAACCGATTTTCTACGTGCAGCTATCGTCACACAATTACTGGGGCAAAAATCACCTTACGCTATTAATATATAAGACATCTCTTACAATTTTCCTAACATACTTTTAATCGGAAATAAGCTCATAAATTTATATATTTTTTAATAGATTTCACACTCGGCTTCGCTTGCTTTAAAAATGTGTATACATGAAGTCTATTGGTTGTTAGACTTGGAGCTTGCTTCGTAGAAAATTTCATAACATTCTTAAAAAGAGAAATACCAACTTTCGCCCTTATAATATTTTACCGTAACGGTTACGGACTTAATTTGTTTAGTAAATATCCTTCCAAATTTTCAAATGTTGTCCGGTTAGATTGAGGAAAAGTATTATAAAGTGCAACCACAATATTGCTATTATTTGGAGTGGTTGACATTGCTAGATTATCTGCCCTTTAAAATGCTAGCGGGAACCGGTCTAGTGTTTACTTGAACTAGGTCTTCAGAATCTGAACGAGTGTCTTGTACGCTTACAATATCATCGCATCGGCAAACGGGAGCATCTCGCCATTTAAGTCAACGTCAAGTTCAAGGTGAATCATTGGCATTTATTAGACGATTCGTCAAGAGTATCATCACGTAAAAACATTACGGGTTTGTAATTATATTTACCAGTTAAATAATGAATGACTCAAACTATGTTCAATATTTTTTACATAAAATTTATCAATATTTAAATTAAAACATAAATTATTATAATTTCGAAGACTGACTAATTTCAATAATTATTTAGAAGCGTTTTCATCTGAATAAATTGTGACGACAGATTTAATCTTAGATAAAATAATCTCCAGCGGGCCACCACGCGCTCAACGCACTTTGCGTTGGTATTTAAAATTATTATTATGGATCATGAAGTTTGGTTATACAAATTTAATATATTAGGGCGTCGTAAATTTGTATTGCAAACAATAGATAATAGACGAATGTGAAAAATACACAACACACGTACACTAACACGTGCTAAACGCCATCTAATTATTGACCCGATAATAAAAACATTATTACTTATAAACGTAAACGACTCCATTAATTTCACCTTTTCTATATATCTTAACACTGCGTTATCATATTTGCTATCGATCTGTGTACTCGAAATAAAAATGAACGAAAACATATTCATAAGATGAGCGTTTCAGCATTCCGTTATCATAATATTCTAGTAGTTGAGCCGAGTGCTTCAGTTTGTGTAGTTGTGTGTGACTCAGCAGCGATGACAGGGCAGTATCAATTGTTTTTAAGCAAACGCCTGGTAACAGAAACGAACATTTTCGATGGCGGAGTTCTTGTCAACGATTGCGGAGTAATTGAAGATGTTCTAAATAGGAATGACGCCGATAAATTGATAGCAGAACTCAAGGACAGGATTGAAGTAAGTTACGCCGTGTGGTATGAATATTTAATAACACGTTCTACACATGTGGTTAGTCGTCTCTTTCCGGCAATGCAGTTCCAACCTTGAGAGGTCGGTAAGGGCGTTTGCCTGGATTTTTTTACGAATGTGCCCGAGTTATTTGCTCGCAAACTTGCATACATTAAAAATGAACACAAGACGACATTAATGTATTATTATATATGTATCAATTTGATTTAAAAGTTAAAGTTTTAAGAATTATTTATTGTTAAAACAAATTTTATATTTGAAATCCAGTTTTTGTCACAGTTGATCGACTTCCAAATACCTGTTAGAAAAACCAGTTTACAATATTCTTTTATACACTTAATAGCGGCTCATATTAACACAACCATTTATTATTAATTTTTATGTTATTGCTTAAGTATTGGTATAAAGATGAAAGAAATATTTATACATTATGCCTTTATTTATATATATTTTTTGGCAGATGATGAGTTAAAATTGTGGTAGTACTTCGTTCAAGCCTCCAAGATAGGTACAACTTACACATCATAAAGTATAAAGTCAAACAGCAATACTTAATAACAATAACAGATTTTAAGCGTGAGTGAGCTAATGTATAGATAGAGTGGGATACCTATAACATCTTAGTTCCTATATTTAGTGGCGCATTTTTAATATGTGAGATAATAAAAAAAAAATTCTTACGGTGCCAATGACTATTGGTAGTTTTCTCTAGTTTATTATGTTAAATAAAAGTTGTCACTTTTATTAAGTGGCTAAAAATTTTTTTCCCCTTTTCGGGCGTTATTTATTTGACATTCGGGCGTTATTTATAGACTATTGTTTAGATAAAGATTATCTTAATAACATTTACGCAAAGAAATAAATGTTTTACATCTAAATCAGTGCTAATAACAAGCATTGTTAATTGTAATATATAAATGTTTCTTTTATAATATATTCGTAAGCCAATTTTATTAAAACTTTGTGTTTACCTGATATATATCTTTTTATCTACAAACTTAACTTTTTTCTTACTTCGTTTGAACGTTATTAAAAGAGCTTTTGCCGTGGGAATCTCAAAAACAATACGAATAGCAAACGAAATTAAGTAATTAAATTTAAATTATATAATATAATGAGTATAATTTAACATTATTATAAGTATTTTTACAGTGTTCGGTAAAATCTATTCTGTTTATTAATTATAGATGCGAAGGCGAAAGTCTAGTAACTCTGTTAACTATTCACTTATATGAAGTTTGGTATAGCGATCATTTGAGTCCTGGGTAAGAATATAGGCTCTTTTTTAAATCCCCCCAAATGGGTGGGTGGGCTGAAGGTCTGTATGTTATGAGTAAACTTTTATGAACTTCAACCCGCAAGTTCACCTGGTATCTAATTAAAAAGATGTTTGCTTTCATCTGGATATTGTCAATTCTAGTCATAAATTTTCTACTGCTGTGCAAAGGCTACTTTTGGATCTTATTCCATCACTCGATACCAGTGCGGTTTCTTGGGTAACTACGTGGCGGTGTTTAGAACAGCACATGTCGTTTATTCACGATATTTTCCTTCGATCATAAGATGATAAATAAATATAAATTGAACACATGAAACAAGACTTTGATGTTTGTCCGGATTGGCAGCCGTGGTTTTTAGTGTCTATCATATCGTAACTTGAAACTTTTAACAGTAACTCTATTTCAATAAAACTATTACATACACCTCTTTATCTATTATTTCAAATGATTATTATATATACTAGTAAAGACTTTATTTTGTATATACAATAGTAAAATACCTGGTATCATTAATCACATTGTTTTAAGCAAATTGTAAACATATTACTGATCGTAACTTTCTTGGTGGTAGGGCCTTGTGCAAGCCCGCCTGGGTAGGTACCACCCACTCATCAGATGTCTAAACAACAGTAGGTACGCAGTATTGTTGTGTTCCGGTCTGAAGGGTGAGTGAGCCAGTAACTACAGGCACAAGGGACATAGCATCTTAGTTCCCAAGGTTGGTGGCGCATTGACAATTGATGTAAGGAATAGTTAATATTTCTGACAGCGTTATTGTCTATGGGTGGACCACTTACCACCAGGTGGCCCATATGCTCGTTCGCCAACCTTTCTCATAAAAAAAAAAACTTATTTAAAATTCAAAATGGTCACTATAATGATGATTAATATTCACGATTTTATTTCTATTAAAATCATTTAAGCTTCTTTGCAACTCTTTTTCTTATTATTAATTAGTATATTTTATCTTTCGAATCGCTTACTTTAATAGGTAAACTAATCATCATTAAAAATGAATCTATTTTTATATTTTTCTTACTGTTATTAATTCTTAATCACCAAAAGCCTATACCTATTTGTCATGTTTTTTTTTGACACTGGACTGAATTATACCGAAACAGCGTATTTCTGTATTTTTTTTAATCTATGTATGTAACATTTCAATATTGTTAGACATTTACAGTAATAAAACTTTTAAGTAGCCGCTTTTTTGTTGGAATACAAATTTGATCTGAACTTTAACATTTCAAATAAATTAACATCGGAATCAATCTCGATTTTTTGTCAACAATGAAGGAAAAAAACGCCAAAATAATATAAAGACTTAAATACATCAGGTTATTTATAATGGCGCTAGTCATTCTCCGTTTTATCCGAAAAGTGATTACGTATATTAGTTACAGTTAGATTTTTTTCTATAAAATCAATATAGTCAATCAAATTTTTCTATATAATCAATATAGTAAGTCGGAGCTTGGCTTCTAAACAGGGAATAATTAAAATATCTCAGAGTTCTATAAATACGTATAATATATCTCGAATATTATTGAGATAGGAGAGGTTATTGACCTTTATTCTTTTAGCTGCTGATATCATAAACTCAAACTCAACTAACTTTATTCAATATAGAAGCATTACACTTTCTTATTGATGGTCAATTGAAACACTACCACCAGTTCGGAAAAGAAAATACTCTGACCTTAGAAGAACCGGCGAAAGAAACTCAGCGGGTTTATTTTTTTGTTTGTCTCATATATTATATAAACAATTTCATATGAAATGAATTAGCCATGAGGCGATCGTTTCATTCCCAAGGTGTGCTATCGATCATAAACTCATTAATTGTATAATAACCTTTTGCACACAAGGGTTCGTTAATAATTTGTTTTAATTTGACAACAAAGGCATAATAATGATTTAGAATGAATGATGCTAATTGATGTTTTCATTACACTATTATATCTGAATTAGAAATTGAATTGTCAATGTAGATGATGTTGGTAAACTAAATCGCAATAACAACTTATTAAAAGTTATCCAGTGGTTTGTCAATAACCAATGAGAGATAAGCCCAGTGTCCATATATTTGTATAACACTCTGAATTTATTTGTAGATCTTTATTAAGCAATAATTGTTCATTAGCTCCTGATGTACAAACTATTTATTTGAGGAATAATTTGTTTTTATGGAATAGGTTGGCGGACGAGCATATGGGCCACCTGATGGTAAGTGGTCACCATCACCTATAGACAATGACGCAGTAAGAAATATTAACTATTCCTTACATCGTCAATGCGCCACCAACCTTGGGAAATAACATGCTATGTCCCTTGTAACTGTAGTTACAATGGCTCATTCACCCTTCAAACCGGAACACAACAATACTGCGTACTGTTGTTTAGCGGTAGAATATCTGATGAGTGGGTAGTACATACCTAGGCGGGCTTGCACAAAGCTCTACCACCATTTAATACGACTATAAACTAACAAATATTTAATATAAATTTATTTTGAAATGGATTCATTTTTTAAGCTTGCTTTGAGTGTTTAATACATGAAAACTTCTTCGACTAAGTATTATTTTTATATGAAGATAAGAGTTTAACCTAATACAGATAATATAATACGTTAGTAGTTAGAAAAAGCGGTCTTTTTGGAGGTGTGTGTAAATAAAGAATAATGAAATATATTGCACTTTTCAATGTGCAATATATTACATATTTTTTATTAGATTATATTATATATCTATGTATAAATATAAATGTTGTATTATAAATATTTGGTAAGCTTTATCCTTGATATGTTTAGCTGTAAGATTTTATTTACACGTACTTAGAAATCACCTAAAGTTTAAATAAAGCATTATATGGATATTTAATTACAATCAAAAGTAATTAGGATGCACTTTCAATATACCTTTTATTTTTAATTTAAATCTTATAATAAAAATTAAAGAAATCGGTATAAATTATATAATGAACCTTGAACTTATACTTTAAGAATAAAACATTTTATTGCTCACTACCCAAAATACAAACTGTTTTATTGTGTTTAAATGTCTTTCGTTGACTTTTAATCTTTTGCATTAAATTGTTTGAAATTCTAAAAATAATTTTAATTAGACACAAACATTTAGCTCTTAACGCGAATGAATAATAAATTATTACAACTTGTTGTTAATTAAGCTTGTATTTTATTTTGATCTATTTCTTGTTGTAGGTAATAGATGGCGGAGAATGGGCCCTCATAGCGGGCGTTGTAGATTCTCATGTACATGTCAACGAGCCGGGCCGAACTGCCTGGGAAGGTTTTCGGACTGCGACTAACGCTGCGGCCGCTGGTGGAATAACCACAATTGTAGATATGCCTCTGTAAAAATTTATTGATTCATTGTGTAATTTTAATAAGAAATTGTCAGAGTTTTCAAAGCAAAGTCCTAAAATCTAGCTCATACCTCATAAGTTTCTCTCAATTTTAAGATAATTTTACACACAAGTCGTTAAAAAATACTATGTGTACACTAGTTTTAGTAAGATTCTTAAAATAAAATTTCAGCAATTCTATCCCACCGACGACGACATTGGAAAATCTTAAGATCAAAGCGGAATCCGCTAAAGGCCATGTTTATGTGGATGTTGGATTTTGGGGCGGAGTCATCGTGGGCAATCAGGTAAGATCAGATTTATTAATATTTTCATAATTTTATAAATCCCGAATTCATTTATCTTGATTTTCGACATGTTTCAGGAAGACTTTAAAACGTTATTATCATAGAACAGATATTGTCGCATCAAAATCACTCGAAAATGTCAAGTCGTGATAACACATGTCACTATGATGATGTGTTATTGGCGAAATAATCTGTATAATTTTGGCACAATAAAATCTATAAAGAAACAAAGGTTAACAATAATATTATAAGAAATACGGCTCTCTTTGTAACAGTAGTTGCAGACGCAGCAGTAGATATAGTTATTAAGTCCCAAAAATTCATTACATAAAAAATTTGAAATTTGCATTTTTTGTTTAATTATAGAATTCACTACGCGATTTAGTAAAAGCTGGAGTCGTAGGATTCAAATGTTTCTTATGCCCAAGTGGTGTGGATGAATTTCCAAACGTGGGTCCTAAGGATTTGGAATTAGCATTTGATGCCCTTGAAGGAACCGGATCGGTTTTGGCGGTAAGTTACATTAAATCTACTCACGGAGATCTTGTTTTAAATAATCTTTCAGTTATTTTTGAATCGTGATCTGATACGAGTAAATCCTATATGTAAATTTGGTATTCGAATCGAATTCACATTATGTAACCTAATTGTATTCAAACATTCCAAAAGAATCTTGTGCCGTTGTTTGGATTTAACATGCACCATGTCAAGAAACGAATTCCGTTATTTGAACAGCATTACTACATACTAATCTTTTAATGCTAAAACATTAGAAAGTTTATAAATAAACTCCCAAATACTTTTGACCAAATGTTACCTAAAAGTACCCATTCAATGCCTTAAGACTGTAATTGTATACAAAGACTGTTTCGTTTTTTTAAATAATTAAAAAGTAGATAATATAACTATGTAAATGTTTTTACAGTTCCACGCCGAACTTGAAGATGAATCTTGTACCAAAACTGATACCACTGAAGAAGGTGAGATACTTAAACATTATTTACATTCCAGAAATATCTGTGTGTTTGATTACTAGCAATAAAAAAAATTATATTCATTGTATTAAAGTGTAGCTGTATTCGACTAGGTTTTGGATTTAATTTATTTTTTGAGAAGCTATCTTACCCATCTCGAAAGAAATGCTCAATAACAATAAAGGTAAAATGATAGGGGAGTGTTATTTTAGTATTTAAAAGACCTTTTCAGATTAATGAGTTATTTCTCTTTCATTTATTTCTTTTCGGTGTCTTATGATAGTATCTAATTTTTCGATCTTTTTTTGAACACGAAACTGCCTCATAATATTTATTTACTTGTGATCTGTAATTTGAAAACAAATTAAACATAATGAGGACGGTGCTTAAAAATCCATAAAATTTTATTAGATATGCTGTGTGAAATAAATCTTTTTGATTTATTAATAGCTGTTTTATTGTTTCAGATCCCGAAGAATATAAGACATACCTTCAGTCACGACCGCCTAAAATGGAACTTAATGCGATCACGCTTATCACTGACTTTTTGGGGAAAACGAAGTCGGTTTTGTTCAATATTTTCATATTATCGTGATATTTATGCATCAATTAAACATGCCTATTCAATAATGATAGCAATTTGTCGCAAAAAAGCTTTTGATATTAATATAAATATTAAATTGAAGGTATTAATATAAATATGATATATTTGAAAGTGTTCGGGTCCACATCGTACATGTTTCTTCGTCAACGGTTGTGCCCTTGCTTGAGAAGGCACGAGCAGCGCGCATCGCCGCAGGACACGACGCGTGGCGCGGCGGAGTAACAGCCGAGACCTGCCACCATTACCTTACGTTGAGTGCTGATGAGATCCCACGGGGCCACAGCGAGTACAAATGCGCACCGCCTATTAGAGATATTAATAATAAAGTTCGTTTTCGTGTTATGTTAATAGATGAAATTAATTTAAATACAAATAAAAAATAATTTCCCAGTATAGTACGACACAACTTAGATGTAGCATCGGCAAAATTCGTAAAACCGATCACATTCGAATTGAGTACGCTATCCCAAATTATCAATATTTATTTCTCATGTCAATATGATCATTAGACAAACGTAATAACTTGTAATATCATATGGTCAAATATATTGGTTTTTTGTTATATTCTATATTATATATGTTATAATATATTCAAGCAATTTCTATTGGTCGTGTAAATCGGCAGTAATCGGTTTTATTTTCATTTCATTGCTTTTTCTGATGCTACATCTAATTTGTGTCGTACTATACTATGATATCCTTTGTGTAGGTGATCAAGGATACATTTGTGGTCTATAGAAATATTCAGAATCAATTGTGCATGAAATCGCAGTATACTGATTTTATTTAATTTAACTTTTTTACGGTTTATTTTTAATTCTTAATAATTTAAAGAAGGTAAATAGTGTAGAGTTGTGTT
The DNA here is from genome assembly GCF_905220365.1 of Vanessa cardui. Taxonomy (NCBI): domain Eukaryota; kingdom Metazoa; phylum Arthropoda; class Insecta; order Lepidoptera; family Nymphalidae; genus Vanessa; species Vanessa cardui. Next base: position 6,973,452 of record NC_061133.1, read on the forward strand.
TTAATGTTGTCATCTTATATTTACAGGAGAAATTATGGAAGTTTTTATTAGAAGATAAGTTAGATATGGTGGTGTCAGATCACTCGCCTTGTACCCCTGAACTCAAATGCAGCAACAATTTAGAGGCTTGGGGCGGCATATCTTCAGTACAATTTGGTTAGACTAGTTAACAATTTTAAAGTTTATTTTATTCAGATAAACCAATACTAGATACATTTAGAATTGACTTTTTTACAGGTCTCTCTTTATTCTGGACGCAACTCAGTGCTCGTGGCTTAGATATGAGGTCGATAAGCAAATACTTGAGCGTAGGTCCGGCTCAACTATGCGGCTTACAAAATCGTAAAGGAGCGATTAAAGCCGGTCTTGATGCTGATCTAGTATTCTTCGACCCCGATGAATCCTTTGTTGTAACCTCTAACATCATTCGCCATAAGAATAAGGTAATTACGATATTAAGTTATTTGATTGCAACATAAAGTGAGCTGCTAATTTGTCGACAGCTTTACAGAAATCTGTTCTTTCGTTATACGAATATCCTTTGACTATAGCGATCATACACGAAAGCGGCATCATAACAAGCTTCGTACATTAGACGGATCCAAGGTGTTGATTGTAGAGCCGTAATGACTGTGATTGGGTTTCTCCCAAGGTTTTATTGTAATATTTTACAGATTACACTCATAGACCCAGCTTTATCGGAATATGGATAAATCAGCGTATTTTTTAATTGACATCATTCTATGCCTTTTATCTTTTTACTTAGTTTACTAAAGAACAATCATTATACCTCACTGTACCAGTGATTTAAAATTTCTAGACTATTTTTTACATGAAGACATATTGCTCTGTCCACGTCAGCGGTGCTTTTATACATAGAAAAAAGAGCTGTAATATTTAAAACAAACGTGACATTGCCAATGCACTGACAACCTTAGGAACTAACATATTAAGTTCCTTATGCCTGTAGTACACTCACCCTTCAAACTAGAACACAACAATACTAATTAATAAGTATATAACTTGGCGGCATAATGTATGAAGTGGGTGGAACGTATTCAGTCTAATTTTCAAGTAAAGTATGCTTACATTCCTTGTTTAACAGAAATTTGTAATAAAGCTGAGCATTACGTCACTATTTCATAATTATCACCGTGCTCGAAGTTTTAAATATTTTCTTCGCTCATAACATTTATAATACAAATAATTTTTGGCTCGTGATTTAAGTTACTTAGATCTCGTGATACAGTGTTTTTGTAATTAACATATCATTAACAGCTTCAGTGATAACGAGTTCAAATGATTGTGGGAAGAGTTGAATACAAATCAATTGTGTGATTATTTAGTTTGTTTGAATTAAGGTCGAGTGAAGAATAAGTTAAATACAGATGGCTTTTTTATATTTTAGACTAGTTATCGCCCTAGACTTCGGTTGCGTTTACGAAGTTGGTTGTCAAGTTTAATGTCTAAATATGTAGCTTTTGTTCTTCCGTGGATCTCAAATTTTCTTCATACCACATTTTCTTAAATTCTATTCAATAGTTTTGCCGTGAAATAGCAACAGACAGTCAGACACCCAGAGTTAATTTACTGTAGATTAAAACGAACTTACCCGAAGAGTATCACGTTTCACTCAGCATTTATGTATTCAAGTGCTGAAACGAGTGGCTGTAATCAATTAGTTAAGTCCAGATGTATGTGACAATAACGCATTAGCAAACAATATGAATATGTTTTACCCATAGCACAGCATAGCAAATTAAACGAAAACCGTCACAAGATTTTACTAATCAATAGTGTTATAATCAGCGACGTGAAACAAATCAAGAAAGAATATAATAAATAACTAAGTAATAAATTAAATACAATAACAAAATTATTTTCTAGAATAATTCAGTAGAAACCTTCAATATAATTAAATTGAAAGGCGTAACAATGGTTTTTGTTTTACGTTTTTGTATACCACAAAATATATATTTCAAGATTTTTAACTTGAGTCATATCAAAAGTATGTGCTGCAATTGTCCAAACCATTGATTATTACTATAACCATGATTTATTACTTATTAATACAATAATATCATTTATTTCAGTTAACACCTTACATTGGAAAAGAATTAAAAGGTGTTGTAAAAAAGACGTATCTACGCGGAAAACTCATCTACGCCGACGGAGAAGTTATCGGACAACCAAAAGGAAAATTGCTGCTCAAAAATTATAATTAAAACTTTCAAATTTAGAATGTATAATATCGATTGTTTAATAAATATTTTATTCGTTTCCTTATTATTTTAAAACCCAAATTTCCCGATATTTAGGTACTGTTTTTGAATTGCCTAATTAAACTCAATTATTAATAAACAAAAAAGGGAGAGAAATAGAGGTTATTGAATTCCAGAAAAATTGTATATTATTCATACAAATAAAGCATTTACAGAAGTTATAAATATTGAATTACATATAAATAAACAAATGGACGATTATTAATTATTTTAGTAACCGAAATTTAAATAATTCAGGTAAATTTTTGTTTGCTATATAAACCATAAAAGTAGCGCAATACGTATGTATGCAATTATGTTTAAGGACACATTATTTAAAGCTCTATTACGAGTCTCGTATCTTTATTATTTCGGAGAGTTGTCTTCATTACTGTCTCCCTAACTTAGTGGAAAATTTATATGTGTGAAGATCCCAAGTTCGAGATCAAACTTAAAAGGTCTAAACTATTAAATAATTTTCAGCAATAGAACGAAGATTGGAAACTGGCAGTTTTGACAGTTGATGGAAATTACTGTAAAAAGTTGGTCCTGTGCATCACGGCGTACCACATCCTGTACGAGTGTGCTGCTCGGGGGCCCCAGAGGCATATTCTTACTGCGACTATGGGGGGAGACCTCTCGCTGTCGAGCGTTATCAAAGCCATGCTTGGTAGCGAGATGTGCTCCTTCCGATCCTGTGCATCAACTCTAGATTGTTGCACCGATTATAGTCCTATTAGATTATGAGTGTAAGAAAAAGTAAAGTTTAAGTATAGCATGTGTATGTATGTGTGTGTGTGTGTGAGTGTATATATTTTGTTATTACTTACGACACGTAGCACTCGTCCATTTAACATCGAGTATACACCTCTATATATACATAACCAGACACTACAAACAGATGCGACAAAAACTTATTTGACGTATGTTCGTTATGTAAATAGATGAGTTGTTGTAAATATAGATATTATAAAAAAAGTAACAACAGTTGTAAAATCCTGTTAAGCATCTGAGATTTCACGTGTTTTCCTTTCAGTTTATTATTCACCTTCTGTTCGGCTGTAAAGAAAAAATAACGTCAGGTTGTATGTATTTGTCAGATTTCGTTTTAGATTAGCGTGATGGAATAAGCACAATCCTAATATCCTCTATTTGAACGTTTATTAATTTTATATCAAGACAAATTAATTTTTATGTATTAATATTAGTTAATTTCTTAGGAAAATATTATTATAAAATGAGCCTGAGTCTGAATATGAGGGTTTATAGATATTTGGAGATATTTTTTATGTTTCTTCGGGTGCATTTGCATTATCCTGGTATCTTCAATAATTATTGTCATGTTCCAACCAATTTAAATAAATTAATTATGAATTATAATTAATAACCTTTATCATCAAACTAACCGACCGTTTGTGGAATCCGTATAAACATCCGCTATCGTAGTTTCTGAGTTTATCGCGTTCAGACAGACAGACAGACGCGAAGGGGCTTTGTTTTGTAATATGTATTTATATATCAAATTGAAAAAAAGACTTATTTAAGTTTGAGAATCGGTATAATAAATATACATACTTATCTTTTATTTGGTGATAACAAATATTGTTATATTCATTTTACAATAATAAATTGCAAATGGGTTGCCTGCCTCATGGACCAATATTGTAAAAAAATCAAAATGGTTTATATAAAAAAAGATCTTTATCAAGTAACAGATCTATGTATTATTTGCATATAGACATGCTATAGAAGAACATATAAAATCGATAAGGAATCATATGAATACGATTACATCACAGATTATTCCGCCAATATCATGTGCGAGACACATTTTTATTCTTTTCTTGTAATTTCAAAGTGGACGTATGTACAATCATCCATATTATCAATAATACATGTGCAATTGTACAACTTCGTTACTATGTAAGATATAAATTATATAAAGAAATAAGGCTCGAATGTATATTACTTCTAAGGTTTTTTAAATCTAAAGGAATCGATGCTCAAGATGGCATTTAACATTTACAATTATGGAAGTCCATTGATATCATCAGAAGAAAAACAATACTCTATACAATGTACAGTTGTAGGCAACCAGTCATCAGCTAATGCATAATTCACATAATTGTATTTATATAAAATAAATTGCACCGCCTCCACGGAGTATCGCAATAATTAGCCTATCAAAAAAAATATTGAATATAAAACATTGAAAGTAAATATATATTTATTTACATAAATAATAAAACGAAACCGAAACAAATATTTCTTTAGAACACTATATTAACTGTTTCTACCAGTAACCCAAGTTATAAGGATAATGTTTACTGCCCAGTTGTGGTTTAGGGCTAAATTTTTTCATATTTAGTTCATTATGAAATATATTTAGTTAATTATATTTTTTGATTTGATATATATTTTTCTTTTATATATATTTGAGCTTATGTTATCTTAGGTCACGTGGCATTTTTTGTATTTTATTCAATAGAATTTAATGTCGCGATTCTACAAAAATCTTCAGTAGGATATAGAGCGCGGTGAGAAATCAACGTCGATCAATATGTCGGCGCTACATATATTTATATTAACAGCGCTTCTAGGTATTTAAACAAAATACATTTAAAAAATATTGAAGTCTGGGTACAATATCTTGTACTATATTTTTATGTTTAGTTGCAGAAATTTCGTGTAGAGGGTTTCAAGTAAAGAATCAAGCAAAACAGTTATTTCTAAGTCGTCGTGTAGTGACAGACTCAGGAGAATTTGATGGAGGTGTACTAGTGGACGAGGATGGAATTATCTCAGGAATATATACACGGGATACACTTAAAGGACTCAAGTTTGATGGTGAAACCGTGCAGGTAAACACAACAGATATACATCAGTGTCATTTGAACTTCAAACGTAAAATCAAAAAGGGATGCTTTCGGACCACGTCCTTAACCGTAATCTCAGGAAGATTACGGTTAAGGTTTATTATCCAAAAGAGGAAAAAACATAAATTAAATTGTATAAGCCTGATACATTTAATTTTTTAATTTATTTTTATCCTTAAATAGTGAATATTACAGATGATCTATATACACATTTTATATAATCGAGAAAACAAAATATGTTTTACGAACGTCCTAAATTTTAATGAGCTTTAATTTTCAGTTCATGTCGCTCACTATAAACTTTCGTTATTAATTTGCTTAGAGGTTAATTTAAAAAAAAATAAAACAATTAAATTGGGACTTAATCTTCTTGTGATTTTTCTGTAACAATTTGTATTTTTATGTATTTTTTTTTAAGGTAATAGATGGAGGCGACTGGGCTTTAATGGCGGGGGTAGTCGACTCACATGTGCATGTCAATGAGCCAGGTCGCACTTCGTGGGAAGGATACGTGACAGCCACCAGGGCTGCTGCTGCAGGCGGCATCACTACTCTCGTCGACATGCCTTTGTGAGAATATGATATATTTCATTTAGAACAACAACAATACATAGACACTACTTCCTACACCATTTCCTTAACTTAATAAGTTAGATTAGATACTGTAATTAATTCAAATTCCACCTTAATTGTCATTGAATATAAATTCATACCGCCACAATTGTATTACGCAAGAAGGCCATTATTTTATGAAGGTCAAGAACAACGCAAACTCGTGGTTCGCAAAAAAGTATTTTTTATAATGATCTTTTTAATAAAAGCTCAGAAAATTTGGATGGATAAAAATGAATTTGTTTTTTTTTTTTAATTAATATAGGAACTCATTCCCACCAACCACAACACTAGAAAATTTCAAAATAAAGGCTGCCATTGCGAGAGAAGAGGTTTACATAGACGTGGCATTTTGGGGAGGAATGATTCCGGGTAACGAGGTATGTCACTAGGAAAATTAAGTATAATTAAGTACCTACGTTGTTTCAATTGTAATTAATGAAAGTTACGTAATTACTTAAAATCTAATAAGTGTTAATTGTTAACTTTTAGGTAGAGCTGCAAAACATGATCGAAGCAGGAGTCATCGGTTTTAAGGGGTATCTCATTGACAGCGGAATCACAGAGTTTCCAAATGTCGAAAAGGATGAACTGGACAATATATTTTCTATTTTGAATGGATCTGACGTCACTATGGCTGTGAGATATATTGGCCTTGAATTTGTATTTTTGTTAAATTCCATTACAACTAATGATCCAAGTAATTTATTTTCAGTTCCACACCGAGCTACCGATTAGCGCCGGTAATGATACTGAATGTGAGAATTGTGAAGTTGCCGGTAAATATATATTTAATTTTTAATTTCTAACATTTTAAATTCATATATTTTGTAATTGTTTTTATGATAATATACAGCCCCTAACTCATTTATTTCTCCAAAATGACAGATCCGAATTTGTACAGCACGTACCTCGCATCTCATCCTCCAGAAATGGAGCTCAATGCGGCATCATTACTGGCCAGTTACATTCCGAAATATGAGTAAGTTTTAGTAATTTTAACACACAATCTATCAAATAACTTGAAATAGTCCTCCTGATATTCATAAAACACGGAAATGTATTAAAAGCAAAAATGTATTTCTTATGTTTTTTCTTACAATTAGTATTGAAAACAGTACTAAGATGTATAAAAAAGTTACTTTTAAAGTTATTTATACGTAGCTCATCTAATTTAGTGCATGAATTTTAATGATTTCCTTGCTTGCAGTGTGCACGTGCACGTAGTACATGTTTCAGCTGCAGGTGTTATACCAATATTAGAAGCGGCGCGAGAAGAAAGGATAAAGGCTGGTTCTAGACGCTGGCGAGGTGGTGTAACCGCGGAGACCTGTCATCATTACCTGACATTCAGTTCTGAGCAAATCCCCCCCGGACACACTGAGTTCAAGTGTTCACCACCTATCAGAGATATCACAAACAAGGTCTGTTAAATGTTTTATTGATGCTCTGTTAAACTCAACTAATAGTCTAAATTTTGTCTTGTAAGCTTCAAATATATAACAACAGTAATATGATGTTTTCTTCGAAATTATGAGAAACCTAATATGAGACATTTGAAGATACTTTTGTAATTATTGATAACGTTATTGACGTCACCTCTAAATAATAATAAACCGCTGTTTATTATTTTGTTGTACATAGATGTAGGTATCAACATCATTGTAATGATAAATATTATTAGAATTTTTACATTGCATTTCGTTCCGCCACAAGACTATAAATATTTTTTTACATTTTTGCGAGGTTTTCTTAATTTATTTATATAAGGATATTTAACAAGGTTTTTTTAATGTTTAGCTTCAACTATGGGAATACATAAAAGAGAGAAGAATTGATTTAATAGCCTCAGACCATTCACCTTCAGTCGCTACAATGAAAGGACCCAATTTTATGACCGCTTGGGGAGGAATCGCTTCTGTTCAATTTGGTAAGTGAATCATTGATTTATAGAAATCCTTAGATAAACTAAGTAAATAAACTAACTCTTAAGTAAGAAATGTTTGTTACTTCAAATGATATACATACATATATTACTAATACGTAGATATGAAATTTATAGAATTATGCCATGCCCGCGACATTGTACGCGTTTGAATGTAACAAAAAAATATAATAGCCTAAGCTACTCCTTATTATATGAATTACATGCCAGTGAAAGTCCCATCAAAATCGGTCCAGCCGATCCAGAGATCAGCTGGAACAAACAGACAAACAGACAGACAAAAATTGTAAAAAATGCTATTTTGATATATGTACCGTGTATACATACATATGCATTGATTAAAAAAAAAGGTATATTTTAATATAACAAACAGACACTCCAATTTTATTATATGTGTAAATAAATATAGATCAATTCGGTACGGTTTGAGTTTAGCACAAATTTACTTCTATAATTGCTTATTACTCTTTGTTGTAATTGTCTATACATAAAATGATTGTCCTCAGGTTTGTCTCTATTCTGGACGGAAGCAAAGGCTCGTGGGCTTAGTCTAAGCACTGTCAGCCACTACTTATCAGCAGGCCCGGCGCATCTGTGCGGCTTACAGAACAGAAAAGGAACCATAAAGCCAGGTCTCGACGCTGACCTCGTGTTCTTCGACCCTGAAGCTTCGTTTGTCGTTACACCAGACATAATATTCTATAAAAACAAGGTAATCTTGACGATAAAATGTTTTTATTTATTGTTATTAAATATTATAAGAATTCTGCTTTGCGTTGCAAATCATTTTGAACAGATAATATTAAAAACTTTTTATAAAAAGGTTAAATTTTAATTATGATTCGTAATATTATTTTATTTTAAGTCTACACATATTGTTTTTACAAATGTTGTCCTTAATGGTACATTTTTATCGAATAGTTGTTAATTATTTATGATAAAAAATTATATATACTAAAATATATGTTTGTATTTCAGCTAAGTCCATATATGTATCGCGTGCTAACTGGCAAGGTCATGAAAACTTATGTGAGAGGTCAACTTGTATATACAGATGGAGCAGTGTATGAAAAACCACAAGGACAGCTGTTAATAAATGATAAGGTGCTGTTTAACTCATCAAATCCTTAGACAAACTGAACAATCTCAATTAATAAATGAAAAATAAATGCAATAAATATATGTACATACCAAATTACCAAAGTTGTCTTATTTATATTATTTATTATTATGAAATATATAGTACAATAAACAGATATGACCTACATGTGTTTATTTGTTATAGGTAATTTATTGTAAGTAAATTACAATTAATTATAATAATAGATTAATGGAAATAGTCTTTAAATAAAATGTTTTACTTACTAAAGATGTTGTTCTTTTTTAAAATAAATAAAGTATAATTTAGTAATTATACTTAGAAAACTGTATAATCTCAAAAATGAATGCAATAAATCTCTATACATACCAAATTACGCCCCTTGTCTAATTTATATTATTTACTAGCTGCCCCTCCCGGCTTCGCACGGATGGACATAAGTTTTTTATATATATTTTGTTGCTTTTTCCGACATGTTTAGCAGTTTTTTTTATATTTCAATTATACCTAAGCCTTCCTCATGAATCCGTCGTCTGTTCGTCTATTAGTGAAAGCCGCATGAAAATCCTTTAAGTAATTTTGGAGTTTATCGCTAACAGTTCAATCAATTTAGACAGACGGACGCGGCTGGGAGACTTTATTTTATAATATGTAGTTATTATTACGAAACCTATAGTAGAATAAAATATGAGAAAAAAGAAAATAAGTACGTATATTATACTTAAGTTAGCCGAGTTATTCCGATCGAAGAAAGTATAAAAATAATATAATAATAATAAATCAAACCTTACATTTTCGTATTCTATGCGATTACATTGCAGCCCAGTTAAATTGTGCACCGCTAACAGTTCTAATGATTTAAATATAATTATTTATGATACAACACTATTCTACTTAATTTAAAATGACATTATATTCTTCAACCATTGATATTGCATCAATTAGATATGAAATGTTGTTTCTTTTGTGGTTGGAATGTATATGCTATATATACGTATGTATCTCTTCACTCACGTATGTGTTTATGAGACGACTAAAGAGTAAAAACAGAAAAGGAAATAAATTTAAAATAGATAGAGGATTTTTTTTACGAAAGTTGATCTATTCTAAGATATAGCTATTGCTTTCGCCCTCGCTTCTGAATTTTCCTGATCAACATATGCCCTAAAACTAAAAATATATATATAAATATTTCATATCAATCGGTAGTTTTATGAAAACGAAAGAAAATATAACAGCGCACGATTCATGATTGCCGTCCATCGATTCGAAAAAAAAAACAATTCTACTTGTTACAAATATTGAACAATATATTTTTTTTTATGAAGATATTCTCAATACAACTACATTCATTTATAATAAAAATTGCCTCAATTAAGGTTTTTTTTTGACAAGATATAGTGTTTTATCATTTCATTATCATTCACTTGATACACGTTGCTATTTTTATTGCTTTTTTCACTTTTCTATAACATTAAGTAAATTTTCTCGAAGTATCGAGTTGACCTCTATTACATTATCTTTACAACGGTGTGCAAACAATCTTAATACCGTGAACTAACAAGAGTTTAATACTAAAAATAATGTCACATATAAGGTGAAAAAAAGAACAAATAAAACTAATCTCTTTATAATATTCGTATATAAAATATTATGCAAATAAAATACGTAGATTATGATAAGCAGTAGAATTTATTGTATTTGCCTAAATTAAATTCATTAAAGAGTAATAAGCGAATATTGATATTTAATAAAAAAAGTAAATTGAGCTAACAGAATAAAGATTTTATTTAGAAAAAATAGCTAGAGACTCACTGGTTAATATTTTAAATTCAATAAACTGTAAACAAAAATATGTACCAATGAAAATACAATTTGAAAAAATATTATCGAACATTATTTTAGCTAACAAAAACGAATGATAAATGAGTACTTAATTGTTAATTGATAGATAAAGAAATTTCGGTGAAAATCTAATAAAATGTTATGTTATTATTCCTTGTTTATATTACACTTATTTTAACGCGAGAGAGATTTATTGCATTTCAAATTTTATTTCTCTCTCATGCAAATTTTTGCAATGTGTTATAAACAATATGCTATTTGAACCAACAAATAAACTATACAAAGCATAATTCTATATGTAACAAATTGTCATTGACAATATTATAAACATAGGTTTACACCTACAAAAAATAAATACGTTAATCGTTACCAAAATGAGCAAGTTTGGATTAAGATAGACATAAACTGCGTTACCGTTTAAATCGGCCCAGGTTACATTTTCTATCAATCTTGTTTGATTTGCCTCTAGAACAAATCATAAACGGTTAAATAAAAAGGTTTTTAAAAAAAGAATTTGACTATTGAACAGGCCGCCGTTTGAAGTCAAATTAGTCAGGAAATATAAAAACTGCAACTTCTTATTGTATCCAGGCCAACTTAACCAGTAACTATCTATGTACTTATAGAAAAATACAACATTGTTGTGACGTACTTAATAAAGCGCTCGGAGATGAAGAAAAATTATGAGGTAGTTGGAGTTTCATAAATGTTTCTTTACTAAGATTTCTCTGCGGAGACATTAACCGACTTTTTGTACGGCACTCTTATGGGGACGATATAAATGCGGATCCATCCACCATCATACATTTTTGTATGGTCATCTTATATTTGATTACATTATTATGTAATAGATTTGCTCAAAATTGTCATATTTTATCACATAAGGAGACAACGTACGACCCAATGTTCCATGATAACCTTATGTAGTTTTATAAATTATCATGTACCATGATAATGAAAAATATTTGTTGTTTATTGAAATCACTTTTAGGGGTTATCTCAACTTAAAATGCCTTCCTCTTAAATCAAACATATTAAATGAATGCAAATTATTTTATTACTATTCACATTAAAGGATTTATGTTGTATAATGTAATCCAAAATGAGACGTAGATAATTATCGCATTTGCAAATACCAAATATAAAGTGATATTTCGTCATGAATAACACTAATATTGCCATTAACAATTCCAATTCCACATTTATATAAAATCATTAGAAAAAAAATGGATTTAAAAAAATCCAAACTCTAAAAACTAAACAGATAAAAGAGGTTTTAGTCAACTTACCCTTTGACTTGGGTAGCTTGCAGACAAAACCAGTTTTTACCGGCCTTTGCTCGATAAGGTTTTTATTAGGCTTTTATATTTTAATTATCAGGTCAAAATACCTTCTTAAAAGTTTATAATAATAATAAATATTGATGTTGTTGCTCTATGAGATGTATCTTGTTATTTATTATTATAAATAATAAAAATATTTTTATTAATATTATACATAAGAATTAACAACATTAAATGCTTAAATATATATGTATGTATATATAAATATGAACAAAAACTAGTTACTGTATAAATCTTGACCGTGTGGAATGGTGGCAAGAATGCTAGCAGCATTTCCCCGTTGAATCGCAATTCCGATCCTCTGGACAAAAAACGAACCAGCCCTCCTGTCACCAGTGGAGGCAATGAGGCGAGGTGTTATACTTTTGATGAAGCTTTTTGCACCACTACTCCAAGGGCCAAGCGTTTCGACAGCAAATGGAACAAAAAAGTAATTAGATATAATACACGAATATTTAGTTATTTTTTTTGGTTTCAGCTTTTTCCGCAGCGGCACCGGCTCTTAACATTGTTTCTCGGATATGAGATGGGGCCAACGTGTCAACACATGTAGCGTCCCACACAAGGGCCCGGCCTCGTTCCCAGGGAAACAATGTTAATCCAATAATATTATACATAAAAATATGAAATCTTTACTTGTGGAAATTAAATAATAAAAAGCCACTGAGTTTTTTTCGCGGGTTTTTCTCCGGGCCGAGGTGTTAATCTTCGAACCGGTGGTAGTTTTTGACACTTTCATATAAAATAAATATTTTTAACTTATGTATTTAACCATATAATATTTATAATCTGTGTCATTATTAATACTAGATGCTCTTTCCGACTTTGTATCATTCTTTTACGGTGATGTTTCTATATTTAATGTGAACACTCATATCTTAGCCGTACTTATACGAAGACGATTGCAAATATTTCATTTTATTTTTGAATTGAGCAAATATAACGAATTCAAGTATTCTTATTAAAGATATTCAAATAATATGAGGTCATTTATATTTACAGTATTTTGAAATTCTTTTTTAATGTCTAATTATTCCCACGGATGAGCGTCATAAGTTAAAAAAAAATTAACTGCTTGTTTAGCCGATTCTTCAAGTGATTATTGATTTGAGCCATTATTGACAATCAAAAAACTTGAAATTTCAAGTTTTTTGATTGTTTAAATAAAATTAAATGATATATATTATAGAAGTAGACATCCTGCGCGGCTTGGCTTATCGGTTGATCGTCAGGTGTGGGCATACAAGAGGTATACCGTGTATCAATTTATCAAACGACCGCAGACAAGCAACAGACAGCAGACATACAGACTTACTAAGTTTTGCATTTTTTGCAGTATAAATAAACATTGCTTAACTTAAAGAAAAATATCAGCCATAGCTATGAGTTGAGTTCATAGATTTCATAGATTAAAATCATTGGAATTTAATGTTAATAATTATTGTAATCTTGTAGCAAATGGCCACTTTTTTAGATTTTTAACACCGACCAATTCAAGTTTAGCGAAAAAGTAAAGCAATTGGTGTCTGACTACTGGAGGGTTTTTCCAATAGTTTTTGATCTTTTGCTAGTTTATGCACTTAGTAGTATTTATATAGCTTTAACTGATTCTGTTTAACTTATGCACTTATGCTAAATACTATCTTCTATTCGGTTGGTTAGAGCTTGATGTTAGTCTATGAGATCGAAATTCAGTCAAAAGGACTTCAGTGGTTCAACTGGACAGATTCAAATACAATTTTGTATACAAATGGTCCTATGGTAATATGATCTTTAACATAGCCTTTTTTACCTTTAACTACTATAAAAATATATTTTTATTTTAATATGTGGGATTTCTAGCATTTGTTAAATCCATAACTTTAAAATACGTAAACAGAGAAAAAAGTGTTCACGTAAGATGAAAAAAAGGTTAAAAAGGTGAGTGTTTATCGAAATCAAAAAATATGTATAATATAAACTGTAAACAAAAATATGTACCAATGAAAATACAATTTGAAAAAATATTATCGAACATTATTTTAGCTAACAAAAACGAATGATAAATGAGTACTTAATTGTTAATTGATAGATAAAGAAATTTCGGTGAAAATCTAATAAAATGTTATGTTATTATTCCTTGTTTATATTACACTTATTTTAACGCGAGAGAGATTTATTGCATTTCAAATTTTATTTCTCTCTCATGCAAATTTTTGCAATGTGTTATAAACAATATGCTATTTGAACCAACAAATAAACTATACAAAGCATAATTCTATATGTAACAAATTGTCATTGACAATATTATAAACATAGGTTTACACCTACAAAAAATAAATACGTTAATCGTTACCAAAATGAGCAAGTTTGGATTAAGATAGACATAAACTGCGTTACCGTTTAAATCGGCCCAGGTTACATTTTCTATCAATCTTGTTTGATTTGCCTCTAGAACAAATCATAAACGGTTAAATAAAAAGGTTTTTAAAAAAAGAATTTGACTATTGAACAGGCCGCCGTTTGAAGTCAAATTAGTCAGGAAATATAAAAACTGCAACTTCTTATTGTATCCAGGCCAACTTAACCAGTAACTATCTATGTACTTATAGAAAAATACAACATTGTTGTGACGTACTTAATAAAGCGCTCGGAGATGAAGAAAAATTATGAGGTAGTTGGAGTTTCATAAATGTTTCTTTACTAAGATTTCTCTGCGGAGACATTAACCGACTTTTTGTACGGCACTCTTATGGGGACGATATAAATGCGGATTGCCACCATCATACATTTTTGTATGGTCATCTTATATTTGATTACATTATTATGTAATAGATTTGCTCAAAATTGTCATATTTTATCACATAAGGAGACAACGTACGACCCAATGTTCCATGATAACCTTATGTAGTTTTATAAATTATCATGTACCATGATAATGAAAAATATTTGTTGTTTATTGAAATCACTTTTAGGGGTTATCTCAACTTAAAATGCCTTCCTCTTAAATCAAACATATTAAATGAATGCAAATTATTTTATTACTATTCACATTAAAGGATTTATGTTGTATAATGTAATCCAAAATGAGACGTAGATAATTATCGCATTTGCAAATACCAAATATAAAGTGATATTTCGTCATGAATAACACTAATATTGCCATTAACAATTCCAATTCCACATTTATATAAAATCATTAGAAAAAAAATGGATTTAAAAAAATCCAAACTCTAAAAACTAAACAGATAAAAGAGGTTTTAGTCAACTTACCCTTTGACTTGGGTAGCTTGCAGACAAAACCAGTTTTTACCGGCCTTTGCTCGATAAGGTTTTTATTAGGCTTTTATATTTTAATTATCAGGTCAAAATACCTTCTTAAAAGTTTATAATAATAATAAATATTGATGTTGTTGCTCTATGAGATGTATCTTGTTATTTATTATTATAAATAATAAAAATATTTTTATTAATATTATACATAAGAATTAACAACATTAAATGCTTAAATATATATGTATGTATATATAAATATGAACAAAAACTAGTTACTGTATAAATCTTGACCGTGTGGAATGGTGGCAAGAATGCTAGCAGCATTTCCCCGTTGAATCGCAATTCCGATCCTCTGGACAAAAAACGAACCAGCCCTCCTGTCACCAGTGGAGGCAATGAGGCGAGGTGTTATACTTTTGATGAAGCTTTTTGCACCACTACTCCAAGGGCCAAGCGTTTCGACAGCAAATGGAACAAAAAAGTAATTAGATATAATACACGAATATTTAGTTATTTTTTTTGGTTTCAGCTTTTTCCGCAGCGGCACCGGCTCTTAACATTGTTTCTCGGATATGAGATGGGGCCAACGTGTCAACACATGTAGCGTCCCACACAAGGGCCCGGCCTCGTTCCCAGGGAAACAATGTTAATCCAATAATATTATACATAAAAATATGAAATCTTTACTTGTGGAAATTAAATAATAAAAAGCCACTGAGTTTTTTTCGCGGGTTTTTCTCCGGGCCGAGGTGTTAATCTTCGAACCGGTGGTAGTTTTTGACACTTTCATATAAAATAAATATTTTTAACTTATGTATTTAACCATATAATATTTATAATCTGTGTCATTATTAATACTAGATGCTCTTTCCGACTTTGTATCATTCTTTTACGGTGATGTTTCTATATTTAATGTGAACACTCATATCTTAGCCGTACTTATACGAAGACGATTGCAAATATTTCATTTTATTTTTGAATTGAGCAAATATAACGAATTCAAGTATTCTTATTAAAGATATTCAAATAATATGAGGTCATTTATATTTACAGTATTTTGAAATTCTTTTTTAATGTCTAATTATTCCCACGGATGAGCGTCATAAGTTAAAAAAAAATTAACTGCTTGTTTAGCCGATTCTTCAAGTGATTATTGATTTGAGCCATTATTGACAATCAAAAAACTTGAAATTTCAAGTTTTTTGATTGTTTAAATAAAATTAAATGATATATATTATAGAAGTAGACATCCTGCGCGGCTTGGCTTATCGGTTGATCGTCAGGTGTGGGCATACAAGAGGTATACCGTGTATCAATTTATCAAACGACCGCAGACAAGCAACAGACAGCAGACATACAGACTTACTAAGTTTTGCATTTTTTGCAGTATAAATAAACATTGCTTAACTTAAAGAAAAATATCAGCCATAGCTATGAGTTGAGTTCATAGATTTCATAGATTAAAATCATTGGAATTTAATGTTAATAATTATTGTAATCTTGTAGCAAATGGCCACTTTTTTAGATTTTTAACACCGACCAATTCAAGTTTAGCGAAAAAGTAAAGCAATTGGTGTCTGACTACTGGAGGGTTTTTCCAATAGTTTTTGATCTTTTGCTAGTTTATGCACTTAGTAGTATTTATATAGCTTTAACTGATTCTGTTTAACTTATGCACTTATGCTAAATACTATCTTCTATTCGGTTGGTTAGAGCTTGATGTTAGTCTATGAGATCGAAATTCAGTCAAAAGGACTTCAGTGGTTCAACTGGACAGATTCAAATACAATTTTGTATACAAATGGTCCTATGGTAATATGATCTTTAACATAGCCTTTTTTACCTTTAACTACTATAAAAATATATTTTTATTTTAATATGTGGGATTTCTAGCATTTGTTAAATCCATAACTTTAAAATACGTAAACAGAGAAAAAAGTGTTCACGTAAGATGAAAAAAAGGTTAAAAAGGTGAGTGTTTATCGAAATCGCCGTTTAGATTAGGCATTTTTACGCATGTGCGCACGCGCCTGCGTAATGGGTGTAATTCTTGTCAACCGGAACAAAAAATCTTGATCCTATTGTTTTGATATGCGTAAATTGGATATGGTATTTAATTACATTTTCTTATAAGACATGTTTATATCATCTCATACGACAACTATCAATTACGGAGGAGATATACTCTTTATTCTATCGTTCTCATAATGATGGGACGGCAATCCGACACAGTCGAAGATAGATCAGGCGCAGGACCTACATATTTACGTATTTTTCACTATAAACCAAAAAATTGAAACCACTATCAAATAATGTCATAACTTTTTGAATTGTAACAATTTATGTAACACTACACGGAATCCTCCTTACAGTACAACTATTTTATCTAGTTAGCATATTTGACGATTTTATTTATGTTATATTTGTCAAACGAGCATGAGCCTCACCTGATGGAATATGACTACTACCGTCCATGGACATCTGCAACACCAGGAGGTTGTAGGTGCATTGCCAGCCTTTGGCACCATGTAGTTTGTGAACACATAAATAGGTATACAATATCTATTCGCCAATATCTCATCATCATCATTTTATCATCAATAATTGTTATAAAATGTATAATACCTACTATAAAATTAAATTGTAATCGTAAAGCCGGGTTGGGTAACTAGTAACAATTGAAATGTAATTCAGATTTTAAATTTATCGAGTACAAGATCGTTCAGTCGTACTATAGATCATAGAGCACGCGTGAGTGCACATGGCAATGGCAAGCAGCAAGTGATCTGTGCGAAGGCTCGGCTGATAGCAAATGAAGTGTATGAATTTCGGCAAAATGTTTAATCCAATTTATTTTTGCTGTGTATTTAGGCAACGATTGTCTAGCAAACTTATCGTAAAAGCTTGTACCTTCAATTTTCTTCACTTCACTTTCATTAGATCTTCAATCTTTCATACCTTAGTTCAGGGTCTCACGTGGATGGTGGATGACTGTATACGCCTCGACAAGAAAAACAACAGAATGTTCCAAGGGAACATTGCAAGAACGAGCAAGTCGTACAGGAAGAATAATTAGTTTGATTTATTTCCACAATTATACAGACTTTAAGGACTTCCTCATTTTATTTATAAATAACAAACAAAGCAAGATAGTTACCAAATGTAAAACTACTAAGAGAGTATTTCTTAAATTATTTAATATATTAAAATATGACAATGAAAATAAATCGATAAAAAAAGATTAATTCTTAGATATGCTAAGTAGTTTCAAGTAAATATTTATTCGGTATGCATTTTTATATTGTAATTATTATTGGTTGTTAAAATTGTCATTTCGTATTAGAATTAAGCGTCACGATTCTACAACAACCCTCAGTAAGATATAGAGCGCGGTTAGAAATCAACGTCGATAATTATGTCGGCGCTGTATATATTTATTTTAGCGACGTTATTAGGTACTTAAAATTATTTATCAAATAATACTAAAGTGTGAAGAAATATTGTATTGATATTAATTATTTTTTCATATTTAGTATCAGATATTTCGTGTAGAAGGTTCCCGGTAAAAAATAAGTCAAGACAATTATTTCTTAGTCGTCGTGTAGTGACAGACTCGAGGGAGTTTGATGGTGGTGTACTCGTCGATGAGAATGGAATTATCTCTGGAATATTCACTCGGGAATCGATTGATGAACTTAACTTTGAAGATGATTATACCTTGCAGGTAAATAAACCATAGAGTAGTACTATATAACCATTTTGTTAGTTTCATTACATCTGTACTAATTTTATTAATATATATTACTTTACTAAGCTAGGAACAAAACCGTCAGACGTTATCTGGCATGTATAATAAACGATATCTGCTCAGAAATGCATGGAATATTATGTTATAAGTTTTATGTTAATTATTTTTATCGGTTCAGTTTTTGATATTAATATGTTCTAGTTATATTTTAATATTCTTTCGATTGTTTACATTAAAGGTAATAGATGGAGGCGACTGGGCTTTAATGGCGGGGGTAGTCGACTCACATGTGCATGTCAATGAACCAGGTCGCACTTCGTGGGAGGGATACGTGACAGCCACCAGGGCTGCTGCTGCAGGCGGCATCACTACTCTCGTCGACATGCCTTTGTGAGAATATAATCTATTTCATTTAGACCAACAACAATACACAGACATTACTTCCTACACCATTTCCTTAACTTAATAAGCCTCGAATTCTATATACTATTATTATTTTGTATTTCTCTTACAACAACAACATATTTTTTTAATTACAAATCTCTAGGTACTTCGTTATACTTCCCCCTGCTTATCTCCTATATGCATTACATTTTAATGAAATACATACATTTAACTCTATAAAAGCTGTAATATCAAAAGTGAGGTTTTGTCGTTTTAATCAAAATCCCTGAGACAAATAATCATGCCTGAGACAAAATTAATTTTCGTGTTTAGTACTGATAGTAGTTTAATTCTAATAGATTTATAGATCTCGTGAAACGACCGTGAGCGAAACATTGTATTTCTGGTAAAACGTAAGAAGAAAATAAAATACTTAAATACCAAATGTATTTTAAATGACAGCGAACATTGTAAAGTAGCTATTGGCTCAATACAAAGTAAGATCGCTTACTTGTCTAAGGCTTCATACTTAGTTAGAAGTTACATGTTTTTTCACCAGATTTTATGACATAACTACTTTTAATATATAGATACATTGTACAGTTGTTAATAAATATGTACCTAATTATCTCTTTCCAAAATAAACTGAAGTTGACGAGTATATCAGCTATCTAATGGCAAGTGTTTACCTTCGAATAGACAGACTCTACCGTTATAAACTAGTCATCGCAAAATCTATGGCCCATCGATCATGGGATCAAAGATGCCCTTTAGTGACACAAGCTTGTTTAAAACTAGATAATACCTACCTAGACGAATTCAGAGACACTTTTATCACTAGCTAAAATATACTTAATAGATAATATTAAATACCAATGCTACAAATTCACATTCATTTTAAATCATGGTATTATTTTTTTAATAGAAACTCTTTTCCACCGACAACATCAATCGAAAATTTAAAAGTTAAAGCATCCACTGCAAGAGAGGAGGTGTATATAGACGTAGCATTTTGGGGGGGCATTATTCCGGGCAACGAGGTATGAAAAAAATAATAAAATACATATTTTATAATATTATTAATAATAAATACCTAATTCGTATATATTGGTTAATTATAGATGGAGCTACAAAGTATGATCGAAGCAGGAGTCATCGGTTTTAAGGGATATCTCATTGACAGCGGAATCACAGAGTTTCCCAATGTAGAAAAGGATGAACTTGATAATATATTTTCTACCTTGAATGGATCTGACATTGTTATCGCTGTAAGAAAAAACCAACTTGAAATCGTATCTTTGTTTGATGCCATTGAAACTAATGATTGAGGTATTCATTTTCAGTTCCACACCGAACTACCGGTTAGTGCCAGTAATGGTACTCAGTGTGAGAATTGTGAAGTTCCTGGTAATAAATATTGATATTTTATATCCTTACATTTGCAATTCATATCTTTCCCCATTGTTTTTTACGATAATACTACAAAGTCTACTTTAAGTCACATTTATTATGACTCTTATAACAACGTGGTGGAATATGTTCCAAACCCTCTTCTTAATGGAAGAGTTGGAGTTAAACTTAAAGTTGGAATATGCTCCTAACCCTCTCCTCAAAGGGAGAGGAGGCTTATTCCAGCAGTAGGAAATTTACAGGCTGTTACTTTACTTTACTTTACTAATGACAGCCTGTAAATTTACCACTACTGGGCTAAGCCTCCTCTCCCTTTGAGGAGAGGGTTAGGAGCATATTCCAACATGCTACTCCAGTGCGGGTTGGAGGATTCACATGTGGTAGAATTTCGTTGAAATTAGACATATGTAGGTTTCCTCGCGATGATTTCCTTCAGCGCCGAGCTTGAGATGAATTATAAATACAAATTAAGCAAATGAAAATTCAGTGATTCTTGCCTGGGTTTGAATCCGTAATCATCGGTTTAGATGTACGAGCTATAATCACATGACTTTTATATTATGACTCTTATATTCTCCGTAATTACAGATCCTAATTTGTACAGCACTTACCTCGCATCTCATCCACCAGAAATGGAGCTGAATGCGGCGTCCTTACTGGCCAGTTACATTCCGAAATATGAGTAAGATTTTTTTTTGGAAAATTTAACGGAACACTATTTTATTTATTTTATATAATAAGTAGATGGACCGGCAAATGGGCAACCTGACGTTAAATAGTCGTCACCGCTTAAATACATCAGCGCTGTCAGAAATATTATACAAGCTTGCCAACTAAGATATTATTCCTTGTGCCCGTAATTACACTGGCTCATCCACTTTTTAAACAACAATAATAAGTATTGCTGTTTGGCGGCAGAATACCTGATGAATGGCTGCTACCTACACAGACGAGCTGGCACAAAGCTCTAACACCAAGTAGGTCTTATATTACAGACACTCTTTAAAATATAAAATTGAACTACCAACAAGTTTTATAAGAACAACATATAATACACAATAAGGATAGCGTTTTCTTTTAAGTGTCTCGTAGTTCTCCTGGCGCGAGAAGAATACAGATAAGTATTTATTATTTGGATGCTTGCAGTGTGCATGTACATGTTGTGCATGTGTCGGCCGAAGGCGTTATACCAATATTAGAAGCAGCGCGAGAAGAAAGGATAAAAGCTGGTTCCAAACGCTGGCGAGGTGGTGTAACCGCGGAGACCTGTCATCATTACCTGACATTCAGTTCTGAGCAAATCCCCCCCGGGCACACTGAGTTCAAGTGTTCACCACCTATCAGAAATATCACAAACAAGGTATCATTATGCATTTATTTGATGCTTATTGATTTTTACGGTAGTTTAAATCTCTTTTTTTCGTGGATAAGATTGATGGTTGAAAAACTGCGTACTAATCCTTTAGGTAGGTATAATGAACTGACATTAATTATTCTTAGATGAAATTACCTCAAAAAGCATAGGAAAATATATATATAAATATTATTAAGAAAAGAAAAACAAAAACTTATTTTTAGTTACAAGCTTTTATTTACTTTCACCTGTCCCGTTGTCTGTCGTTCTATAATCAAATCTTGCAACTTAAATTTGATCCACTTCCCGGTTTCCGATTGAGCTGAAATTTAGAATGCATGTATAAATCGGATGACAATTCAATGTTATTGTGACATAGAGCCGATCTGATGATGGAGCTGGAAGGTGGCCATAGGAACTCCGTAATTAAATGATGCAACCCTATCGAGTTTGAGCTCATTAGATTCGTCTTGACGAGTACTTTGATACTATATGGTAACCAGGGTCTGATGAAGGAGCCGGAAGGTGGCCATAGGAACTCCGTAATTAAACGATGCAACCCTATCGAGTTTGAGCTCATTGGATTAGTCTTGACGAGTACTTTGATACTATATGGTAACCAGGGTCTGATCTTGGAGTTGGAAGGTGGCCATAGGAACTCCGTAATTAAACGACGCAACCCCATCGAGTTTGGGCTCATTGGATTAGTCTTGACGAGTACTTTGATACTATATGGTAACCAGGGTCTGATGATGGAGCCGGAAGGTGGCCATAGGAACTCCGTAATTAAACGACGCAACCCCATCGAGTTTGGTCTCGTTTGATTCGTCTTGACGAGTCTCTTGCTTTCGTCCCATATTAATTATTAAAAATAGAGGTACTAAAAAGTTAAAAATAAAATTAAAGAAAAAAAAACCATTTTAAAAACAAGTATTGTGATAGCTTGAGGAAAATGTTGTGTTGTATTAAATGTAACACGCTTTTATTTATAAATGGGGACTATGATAAAGAGTGGGGACGAGATTTATTTTTAACTTTTTAGTTCATTTTATAAACAAATAATAAAAGCTTGTTTTTAAAAAGGTTTTTTTTTCATTAATTTTATTTATAATAAGCTATTAAGCTAGAAATTATAATCTTATTTTGAGCGTTTACATCGGTTCGTGTACTTGAAATGAATAAATAATTATTATTATTCTCACATAAATACAATATAATTAAGATAATAATTACTTTTTTATGCTTTAGCAACGACTATGGGAATACATAAAAGAACGAAGAATTGATTTAATAGCATCAGATCATTCACCTTCCATCGCAACATTGAAAGGACCCAATTTCATGACCGCTTGGGGAGGAATAGCTTCTGTTCAATTTGGTAAGTACTCTAATCACTAATTTTCTATTAAATATTATTTATTTTTCCTAATTTCCACGATATTCGGCTGATTATTCATCATATCAACATAATCAGTCCACTGCTGTAAGTAGACCCTTCTCATCCCTTTTTTGCCAGCCATCACGATTATTCGGCTACAATTTAAAGGAGAAATAAAAACAACTAGAAAGGAAGTTCAACAAAATTTAATATTTTCAGGGTTATCTTTATTCTGGACGGAAGCAAAGGCTCGTGGTCTCAGTCTAAGTACAGTTAGTCACTACCTATCATCAGGCCCAGCGCATCTATGTGGCTTGCACAATAGAAAAGGAACTCTGAAACCAGGTCTCGATGCTGACCTTGTGTTCTTCGACCCTGAAGCTTCGTTTGTGGTCACACCAGACATTATATTTTACAAAAACAAGGTATTCAAAATAGTAAACTACTAAACACTGTTAATCTAATAGAATACTATTTTCTATTAAGAATTAATGTAATACAGTAATTATTTTAATCGTTGCGTTTGTGGTCTAAGAAATAAGATGTTTAAATAAAATAGAATAATTGTTGTCTCACTTACGTTTCAGCAAAATAAATTTAATATTAATAGGTTAAATTTAAAGTCTTTAATATTTTTAAAAATCTATTTCTTAAAGTCGCGAAACGATTTAGCTTATTTTTCGCGAGAGTTGTCTTTTGCTTAATTACCTAATTGTAAATTGACTGTAATATTTTTTTTTACTGTAATATCTGTTAAATTTTATGGTAGAATATGTTTCTCTTTCAGCTAAGTCCATACATGTATCGCGTGCTAACTGGCAAAGTGATGAAAACTTATGTAAGAGGTCAACTTGTGTATGCAGATGGAATAGTATTTGACAAACCGCAAGGACAACTGTTAATAAATTATAATGCGTTGTTTAACACTACCACTACCGCTACTCCAGATGAACCGCAAAGGTCTATACTAAGAAACAACAATATGATGCCGATTTCTAGAAACGTCGCCGTCCCAACAAAATCCCAAGGAGATCTGCAAAGAAATGATAATTTACCCCCGAACACTAGAAATTCTCCTGGTCTAATTAAACCACAGGGACACATAATAAATCATAATCTGTTGTTTGATACTACTACCGCTTACCCAATTATGTCCCGCCGGCTATTTCGAACATACCTCTAAAAGCGTATTTTTATTGAAATGAAACTAAATAATAAACTTACTTGATTTATTACATGATGGACAATAAACTTTACAAATTGACGACATGATAATGATTTACTGATCCTAAGTTTACATTTCTAATTATTGTACTTATTAAGAAAAATCTAATTGAAAAGAAATCATAATTGAGCCAGTCTCACAATGTCGTAATTAAACTTATGTTACTATGAGACGTTCAATTGAAATTCAACAACTTTAAAGCCAGCTAAAATATAGCAGCACACAGCTTTTTAACATATTCTGCATTTTTAAGTTAGTAATTCTCGCTTTTCTTCACTCAAAGCAAATTCTTGACCAGCAAATTAGATCGTGCGTATCGTTAAGTCGTATATATTTTATTTGAGTCTTCTCAAACTATGGCTTACTTTTAGTATTTTTAATCTATTTATATTAAGTTTTAATTATTCCACCCAATTATTCCCATAGTATTCTTTAGTGTTAATGCAATAATTGAAATTACGTTAATGCAGATTGCTAGATTTTTTTGTGATGGTAAGTATAGACCATGTTCAGTACCATAAAGGCGCCTTAATGACACAAGAGAAAGTATAATATTAGTAACAACCATATATATATATACTTTAACTATTCTTTAATTAACTAAAGTTTTTATAATTGAACTAAATTTTACTTTAATAGATTATAATTAACCGAAATATAATGGATTAAATTGATTTATTTTGCAGTTAATCTTGTGAGATATATTATAATCGAAAGTTATTATCACTGACGACATATGGGGCATTTCGGTAAAATAACATAAATAACATTATATACGATATTGCTCCGTATATAGCAGTCATTTTTAACAAGAGTTTGGACAAGGGTTCATTTCCTAACTTGTTAAAATGTAGTAACGTCTTACCACTTTTTAAGAATGGAAATAGAAGTGATCCCAGTAATTACAGGCCTATTTCAATACTCCCATCTTTGAGTAAAATATTTTAAATCAACTTCTTATCCATTTTGGTACAAATACTATTTTCATAGTGAGCAATTTGGTTTTACAAGAGGTCGATCAACAACTGATACGAGAATTGCGCTTCTTAAGCATATTTACGATGCTGGGGAGAAATCACAGAATGCTATTGGAGTATTCTGTGATTTATCTAAAGCATTTGATTGTGTAGAACCCGAGACGCTTCTTTATAAACTCAAATATTACGGCGTTAAAGGTAAGGCTCTTGATCTCATTTCTTCATACTTAAGTCAAAGAATCCAGCAAGTTTTCATTAATGGAATAAAGTCTTCTGGATCTACGTTAAAAATGGGTGTTCCACAAGGTTCAATTTTGGGTCCCTTTCTATTTCTAGTATATATAAATGACCTTCCTTTCTATGTTAAAGGTATTTGTGATTTAGTATTGTTTGCTGACGATACTTCACTGATTTTTAAGGTTGACAGGAAAAAAACTGACTATGACGATCTGAACGGTGCATTATCACAGATACACGATTGGTTTAATGTAAATAATTTGGTTTTGAATGCTCAAAAAACAAAATGTGTAGCTTTTACCCTACCAAATGTTAGAAAGCAAAATTATAATATATCTTTAAGCGGTGGCCGGCTTGATGTAGCCGATACTACGGTGTTCTTGGGAATAGAATTAGATTCCAGACTTCAGTGGAGTCCCCATTTGTCGTCCCTAACAGGAAGACTCAGCTCCACAGCATACGCGATTAGAAAAGTTAGACAACTAACTGATATTGATACCGCTCGTTTAGTTTATTTTGGTTATTTTCACAGTATTATGTCATATGGCATATTACTTTGGGGTAACGCTGCTGTCTTTGTTTTACAAAAGAGAGCAATCCGTTTTATTTATAATCTTGGAGCTAGAGACTCTCTTCGGGATGTTTTTAACAAAGTAGGAATACTAACTGTTGCGTCACAATATATTTACAACAATATCATGTATATTCACAGTAACATTGATCACTTTGATAAAATCAGTGATAATCATTGTATATGCAGTGCATATACAATGATTGATTATGCATTAGAAGTAAGGATAAGCTTATAACGCCAAGTTTCCGACTTCGCAAAGTCAATAAATCTTTCTTGAGGCAAGGTATCCGTATCTATAATAAAATTCCGCAGACATTTTTAACTTTCGTCTCGTAAATTCAAATCGTTTATAAAAAATACATTGGTAAAAAAGGCTTATTATTCGATACAAGATTTTATAGATGATAAAAAGGCGTGGAATTAATACCTGTTGACTTCTAGGCAGGATATATTAATATAAATAATTGTATTAACTAACATGACTGTATTTTTTTAAATCTTGAAAAAGAGTAGCTAATGAGTTTCTTACCGGTTCTTCTCGGTAGAATCTACTTTCCGAACCGGTGGTAGCTTCACTTAATTGTTAAATGACGATTCAAAAGTGCTTGTAAAAGCCTTGAATAAAGTTTATTTTGATTTTGATTGATTTTGAAACGTTATTCTTAAGGCGATGATGGAGTACATTGACAAATTAGGGTATAGTACGACACAAATTAGATGTAGCATCGGAAAATGCAATGGAATGGAAATAAAACCGATTACTGCTGATTTACACGACCAATAGAAATAGCTCCCTATCGCGCCATTCGATGCTATTCGTCGCTATAGATTCTCGCGTCAGAGAAAGCAAGTTCATGTAAATCGACATGTCAAATTGACGAATATATTAGGTCATATGATATTACAAGTTATTACTTTTTTGCAAAGATCATATTCGCATGAGAAATATTGATAATTTGGGATAGCGCACTCATTCAACATTAATAACAATTGATGTTTTTTTGAGAAAATGATGAATTACAATCGTTATCGTTTGTGTGTAATGTACAAATACTAGCATTAAAATTTCAGGAAAGATGTTTAATAAAGTACCAGATGATATTGAAATAACAGTTTTCATCTGATGCTTCACTATGGTGGCTTGTGATATGCAGACAAAAAATCAATAATGCCCTATTTTGAGTAAAAATCGAAATTATAATTATATTTCTACATATATTTTTACTTTTACAATTGCGTATTTAATAAACAATAAACATAATTTATTTTTCACTAACGAAAATAACCTATTGTTCGACATAATTATTTAAACAATAATTTTATTCATAGTTTATTATATATACGTAGGCATACAATATTTGATTATTACGTAAAAAAAATACTATCTGAGAGCTTAACTGATAACTGTAACGATCGTAACGAACCATAGACTGCAAATGTAAAATTGCGACTGAGTGAACTATGAATATTATTTTATCTATAATTAATATTACGTATTGTCTATGCTTGAGTGCAACGATCGCTGCAATTCAAAAAGATAGGGTGCTGTTAAATGAAGGGGGAACATATCTTATTAAATTTATAAATTTAATCGTATTTAATTATGCGACACATGTAATGTTCAATGAAATATACTAAGAATTAATAGTTATTATTAAGAAAATAGTAACACATTAAGGTAAGTTTTGTGTTTCTTGAATTTGACATTTAAATTTTAAATTATTTTGACAGTGAAAGATAACTAACCTATATTGCCCAATTTCAATAACATTTAATATTATCTTTAGCCCTGTTTTTATGCGTATACAATTTTTAGATGCCAAGTGTTATAAGTGATTCTGAGAGACCAAGACAACCAGACGCTCCCAAAATGCAACTTGAATGCTTAGAACTTGCTGGATGCACTCTGGATCGGTACATAAGTGCCGACAATTCCCGCCCTTCGTTTTTAGAGGTTTGTTTTCAGTGTTTTTTCTTAAATAACAGTTAAATGTAAACTTCATTTTATAATAATTGTTATATATATATTTTTTAATTAGATAACTGGAATAGCTGCCCAAGGAACCCCAACATGCAGTGGTCTGAACGCCGGAGACTACAGAAATTTATCAGCCTTACTCAATCATCCAAACTTATCACAACTGAAGATATTGAATAAAGTTCCATTGCCACCAGAAATCATGGAACATTTTGCTCGTATCCTTTACTAGTTGCTTATTAGTAATTTTATTTAATTACTAAAACTAAATAAATAAAGAGTTACATTATTTTAGTTTTAGTAATGAATGTTAGTGTCTAAAACTAGGAAAATACAGAAAGGTTTCTGAAATCATTTTATAGAATTTTAAGTCGAAGTAATACTTAAATAGTTACATCACATTAATGAGAGTATAATTAATTAAATTTCCTTCAATAAATTTATTTCTCGGTAATATACAAATCACTAATTAAATATAATATAGTTCCTTATAAAAATTACCAGATATGCAATGCCATTGTCTAATGGGAGTCTTTCCAGAAATCAGTAGAGTATGGCTAGCAATAGACAGTAATATCTATGTATGGGCCTTTGAACATGGTAGTGATGTGGCCTACTTTGATGGTCTGGGTGAAACCATTGTCAGTGTTGGACTAGTTAAACCTAAGCCGGGAGTTTTCCAAAATTTTGTTAGATATTTATTAGTATTAACTACAACAGTGGAGATAGTGGTATTAGGTACGTTACTAACTAGAAAACAATTTTTGATATTAAGGAATATATTGGTTTATATTAGTTTCAGTACTAGTACTAATACTGTGATAAATATAATACAAATACATACATACATCTAACATATAAGAGCCTTTTTATCAGATATTTCTATGAATAGTTCTTTAAAATGCAGGCATCTTATATTTTTATTTTCTTATTTGAATTATTAACACTATAACCAAAAAGTCTGTTTTAGGTGTCACATTTTCAAGTAATAAACAGGATGGAACTGCAGAATTTGAAGAAATACATTTAGTTCCAGAGCCAGTTTTTGTTCTACCAACAGATGGTGTGTCTATGTTGTGTGTTAAATCTACTTCTAAAGGACGCATATTTATGGGTGGCAAAGATGGTTGTTTATATGAAATTACATACCAGGTATAATTATTATTTTTTCTTTGTAAAATTATAATATACAATACTTATTGAGCTAACATGGCTCAATGGATAAGTGTTTAAATTTACTTGGTAGTATGTCTATATTACAAGTACAAGAGACATAACATCTTAAGTTCCCAAGGTTGGTGATATAAGGGACGATTAACAACTCTTATGGTTCCAATGTCAATATTGTGTACCACTTACAATCATGCTGTCTATATTATGTCAGTCTAATCACCTATATGCCAATAAAAAACATCATGAGCACCACAAAGTGAGCACCACCAATTTGTTTACTGAGTATTTATGTCATATTGAAAGAAAACATTTAAAAAAATCTGTCACTTGGTAGTAGGATTTTGTGCCATCAAATTTACTAATGCCAAAGAGCAATACTTAGGTATTGTTGTTTTCCAGTGTATATGTATTCCATTAAATGGTGAGTGGGCTAGTGTAAGTAGAGGCACAAGATACATCTTAGTTCCCATACAGAATACAGCGCCAGTGTGATATTTTTGAAATTAATTTTTCATATTGTATATAATATTTTCAGGCACAATTGGGATGGTTTGGAAAACACTGTAAAAAAGTTAATCATTCCACCAGCGCTTTATCATTTTTGGTTCCTTCATTCCTCAATGCAGCCTTATATGATGAAGATCCCATAGTTAAAATCGAAGTAGATAACTCTCGGCACATATTATACACATTAAGTGAAAAAGGCTGTATAGAGGTATTTGACCTAGGAAATGATGGTGAAGACATGAGTAAAGTGGTCAGATTATCTCAAGGGAAGATTGTATCATTGGCAATGGACATTGTAAAGTAAGTTGTGACACATTGTGAAATAGGTGTTTAGTGTTTGGCAACATTTTTAATTTGTATGTAATTTTTAAGGACACTAGAAGCAATAAATTTTAAACCAGTAATATCAATATCAGCTGTCGAGGAATCTGAATCAGATCATCTTAATCTGGTAGCTGTTACACAAACAGGTGCAAGGCTGTATTTCAGTGCTGGGAGTGGAGAGTGAGTTATTGTGTATTCTATTATTTTATATTTATACATGGGCAACAATTTACAATCATGACATTCATATGAATAATTGCTGAAATAGAATTGTATATAGTATGGCATATATTTTTATTTGTTTTTAACATTAAATGTAGGTTATTTTAATTAATGTGGATTAAAGTGATTTAATTGTCACAATATATAAATAAATAAAGTAATAAGCGTATAAATAAGCCAAAGAAAATTCCAGTGATGCTTAATAGTTTATTAAGACTTGTAAATTGGTCCTGTTAGTATAAAAAACAGATATTTCTTATATAATCCATTATATGTCGTGTATGTTATTATTACAGTTCAAATCAAGGTGGCCCCTCTCAAAGGCCTCAATACTTAACATTACTCCATGTGAGATTGCCACCAGGATTCACACCTAATGCTTCCGTATTAAAACCTAAGCAAGTGCACAGTGCTGTTTATGATAATGGTGAGACACTCTATTATCTTTGTATCCTATCATCATCATATATATTGTATCATCCCTTCAAATTTGGATATGAATGTGGTTATTGCATTATCAATTTTTTATGATATATAGATAAAGCTTACTTAATAAAAAAATAGATTTATGTGATTTTAGTATATTCTATAACCAGTGTATACTATAATCAAATAACCAGTTTAATATTCGTCTCAGGTACTTTGGTGATGGTGTGCTCGGCGGGCGGTGGTGAGGCAGAGTCTCTGTGGTGTCTATCGCGCGCTCTTCCCGCCGCCGGCTTCAGTGAGGCACACACCGTGCTAGCCCTGGACGGGCCTGCCTGGGCGCTCACAGCCCTTCCGCCAACTCAACGGGACCACCTCTCGCCAGCGCTGCTCGCTAAGAAAGGTCAAATTATGTTCTTGCTACCTGCACGGAACCCTCCAATTTTAACGCAAAAACCTTAGTATTTTACCCTATAACAATCGAATCTCAATGTCTTATAATTTTATATTGGAAAGCTATTGTGATAGGTTAATGTTGAAAATCAAACAAAATGTAACAATTTCAAAAAATTTTACTGTCTTACTAATTTATTCGAGACCATTCTAAAATAGAAGTAAACTGTGTAAATAGAAGTAAAAAAAAAATAACAAAAATCTTTATGGCCAGTAATCATTATTATAGACCTAATTATTATTTTATTGTCATTTTGTACGACCCAATGTCTTATGACATTGTTTATATTAGACAGCTCTGATACATTGAATCCAATATTATTAGAGCAGATTTATTTATATTTAGAAAAATAATGATATATGAATCGAAACACGAAACAAAACAAATAATGAAAACACACATTTACAATAGCATTATTATATATGAATAGAAGTGTGGTCGTCGTCTCGCTGGGCGGTGGTGAGCGCGTGGGGCGCGGCGCTGCTGTCGGCGGGCGCGGCCCCTGACTTACTGCGGACTCTTCTGCGGGACTATCGCGGCCCTGACGCTCAGCCTGTGAAGGATATGTTTCAGGTACCGACTATTTTAAATCGCTTAAAATAATTTTCTATTCATAGTTTTCCTGAAATATAAACATTATTGAAGGATTCATTCAAATAATATTTTAATGCATAGAATACTTTCAGCTTTTGCCGACCTCCGTGGTCGTGTGGTGTGTACACCGGTTTTCATGGGTACGCCACTCCGAGGTCCCGGGTTCAATTCCCGGCCGAGTCAATGTAGATTATCATTAGTTTTCTATGTTGTCTTTGGTCTGGGTGTTTGTGGTACCGTCGTTACTTCTGATTTTCCATAACACAAGTGCTTTAGCTACTTACATTGGGATCAGAGTAATGTATGTGATGTTGTCTCATATTTATTTATTATTTATTTTATTTTAGCTTAATGGAGCAGATCAGGCCTGTGCTTGTGCGCTGTACTTAGTATGTGAAGACAATTCCAGCGGGGACTTATCGATAAGCGAGTGGGCCGCCCGTGCATTCTTCCTCTATGGCAGTCAGGTCGCACCCGCTCCTTTCTTTCCTCAAACTTCACAAGTACCATCTTCAATTGGTAAATATGTTTTATTACTGTAAACAAATTAATAATGACATGCATTAATGCGCATTTAACGCATGTAATACATTTACTAATGTTAGTAAATTTCAGATTTTACTTAATATAGTAATAATGAAAATATTGTTTTTAAGGTTCGCCCAAATTTTCACCAAGACAAGTGTCAACACCGATGTCGACAAGGCCACAAGATCAACTCAGGCAAATGAATCAGTCATATCAACAAGCACAAATAAATCAATCCATGGGAATGCCAAACCAATCCCTAATGCCTCAAACATTCCAGCAAAACATGATGAGTCCGACACCATTCAATCAGTCCTCCTTCATGGGCAATGTTACACAGCAGCAGAGGGATAATTTCCCAATCCAGGTTGAATACAGTGCCAAGCACAATGGCCTGTATATATATGTGGGAAGGATTCTTAGTCCAATTTGGAATTTGAAATGTGTTACTAAATCCATGACGCCGGATAATAAAGAATTTGTAAGTGTTCTATTAAAAAATATATTAAACTATTAACTGTTTAAATGATATAGTAAAGATTTTTTAGAATCTGACTGATTCTTATAAGAGTTTTTACGCAATTGATTCAATTAAAGTTTCACCCAAAACAATGTAGAATATTCATTTTTGTAGTTTGTTAAAAGTGGCTGTCAAATATGTATTTTAAATTTTGACCTCTACTAATTTTTAAAGTATTTCTAATTTGTTCAAGATGTCGAGTAAAGTGACAGGCGAAGATTGTGCGTACATAGTGAAGAAATTGCAACGCGTGTCGGCGTTTGTGCAGCGCGTTGTTGCTCCTCCCCACACGGAGGAACAAGCATCGTTACATGCTTTGAAATTATTTATCAGTATGTCATGAAAAATTAATATTGATTGTTTGAAATGAGACGAAAATTCATATTTTATGTGTTGTAATACTATAGTCTGTTCGCGTTAAGAATGCAGTGAGTTGTCATTGTTTACCGGCCTGACTCCGCCCCCTTTGACCAATCAAAGAAAAATTGTCATTATATTTTTATTACACTTATATTCATAGTACAGTTTGTAGTACTAAATAACAGTAATCATTCATAAAGTTTATATATTAAGTTCAAGAAAAACGAAGAGAAAATGTATTTTTTATGTAAATTTCTAGCTATGGCCATTGAAATGTTGAGCCTGTGGAAGGTTCTTTGCGAGCACCAGTTTCACGTAATAGCCGCCAGTCTCCCCCCTGAGCAACAAAGTGCGTTACAAGCGGCTAGTTTTCGGTAAGGATCTTATAATTCAGTCTTACATTTTAAGAGTTTATAATATAATATCTTTGCCAGCGAACTTGTACGCGTTTGAATTTAAGAAAAAAAAAATATTGTAGTTACTGCCTATTATATCAGTTATCAGCCAGTGAAGTCCCGTCAAAATCGGTCCAGTCGTTCCAGAGATTAGCTGGAACAAACATACAGACAGACAGACCGACAAAAATTGTAAAAAATGTTATATTTGTGTATGTTCCGTGTACATACACAATGTGTAGATACATATGCATTGGGGAAAAAAGGGGCTATTTTAATATTACAAACAGACACTCCAATTTTATTATATGTATAGATTTAGTTTCTTTAATTAATTATTTGTTATTTATTTTTTTCAGAGAATTACTTGTGGGTGGACAAGAAGTTGCTTGCCTGTTGCTCGGCTCTCTCGTGGCTGGCTACTTGAGAGATAATGCGTCTGTTGACGGTATTTCGCAAAAGTTAAGACAACTGTGTCCAACACTGTACAGACAAGAAGATGCTACGTGTTCTAAAGTGATTATCTTTAGTTTATTGTAATTATTTATTCCTATGGAACATCACTATACAATTTATTATCTTTTAGGCAAATGAACTATTGATATTTGCAAAACAACAAAAAAATCCAGCAGAGCGTGAGGAAATGCTCCAACAGGCATTGAAATTGTGTAAGGTATGCCAATGTTATTTATATTTTCTACATTATTAATAAATTAATTGATTGAATAGTGTGAGATTCATTTTTTTGTATTTCAATTTTCAGGATGTAGCGCCAAATGTAAACCTGCCATTGGTGTGTTCGAAACTGGTGTCAGTTGGTTATTACTCAGGGGTTGTAGAACTATGTGTCACTTGCGCGAGCAAACTCGACCCTCAGGATAAGGCTGTGTATTATTACAAGAGCGACCAACCCTCGCAGGATAGAGAAGGACATTTAACTTATTATAGAAGGTAGTTAATAATAAATATCCATAAAGTAAAGTAAAGTAATAGCCAGTAAATTTCCCACTGCTGGGCTAATGGCCTCCTTTCACATTAAGGAGAGGGCTTGGAACATATTCCACCACGCTATTCCAATGCGGGTTGGTGGAATGCACATGTGGCAGAATTTCAATGAAATTAGACACATGCAGGTTTCCTCACGATGTTTTCCTTCATCGCTGAGCACAAGATGAATTATAAACACAAAGTAACATATATATAGTGGTGCTTGCCTGGACTTGAACCCGAAATCATCGGTTAAGATGCACGTGTGATCATATCCATGTGTGATCCATATCCATAATATTTATCAAATTTTAATAATGAACTATTAATAGTAATTGTTAACGTTTCAGAATGGAGATATACCGTGAAGTATGCAGTGCTTTAGAGCGCCTGTATGAGCGTAGTGCAGAAGCGACCAGTAATGGCACGTCTTCGACTTCAGATGCTTTACATACAATATCACCTGCAGATGCCAATTATCAGGTACTACAAATTAATAAAAATCTAAATATATTTATCCCAGTAAGACAAGTGTTTTACAAGCACTTATGAATTATTCAATTTCAATAAATTTTATTTAATTTTATATGTATATAATATATCCAGCATGGAAGTCAATAATTGAAATAAATCAGCAAGTAATAGTTATGTTATATATTGCAATCGACTATTACTACTTTTAAAATATATTTTTTGCCTTTTGTGTAATAATGCTGGTATTCTTATTTCAGGGCAGAAAACTAGTCTGGGATTGCCTTTGTCGTGATGACGAACTGTTGCATGTCGCAGTTTATGAATGGCTCGTTTCTAAAAATTTAGGTTCAGGTACTGCCTTCATTGATACTTTTTAATGAATAATATATTATTCTTGTTAACTTTTGTCATATAAATAATTTAATTAAAAAATATATGTGTACAGAATTATTGTCTCTGAATGGCGCGCCACCCGCATCCCTGCGAACGTACTTGACGGCGGCCGCGCGACAGGCGCCCGCCCCCGCCGCGCTGCACCTGCTGGACTTACTATGGAAGGTGCTCGAGAAAGCGGGCGACCACCTCGCAGCCGCGCACGTGCTCGAGGGGCTCGCCACCAAGCCCGGGTGAATATTTTATTATTATTAATTATCGATTTTTACTTGGTGGTAAGGCTTTGTGCAAGCCCGTCTGGGTAGGTACCACCCACTCATCAGTTATTCTACCGCCAAATAACAATACTCGGTATTGTTGTGTTCCGGTCTGAAGGGTGAGTGAGCCAGTGTAACTACAGGCACAAGGGACATAACATCTTAGTTTCCAAGGTTGGTGGCGCATTGACGATTTAAGGAATACTTAATATTTCTTACAGCGTCAATGTCTATGGGCGATGGTGACCACTTACCATCAGGTGGCCCATATGCTCGTCCGCCAACCTATACCATAAAAAAAAAAATCGATGACGTCAGTGATCGCGTGGTAGTCGAGCTGACAGTAACGTTCTCCGAGCAGGACGGGCGCGACGCTGGCGCAGCGCATGTCGTGGGTGTCGGCGGGCGTGGTGTGCGTGCGCGGTGCGGGCGCGCGCGCGGCGGGCGGCGCGGAGCTGCTGCGGCGTTTGGAGGAGGCGGCCGAGGTGGCGCGCGTGCAGGCCGCCGTGCGCGCCGCGCTGCGCTCGTCCGCCGCGCACGCGCCCGCCCTGCTGCTGCAGCGCCTCGACGACGAGCTGCTCGAGATCACGCAGGTCTGTTACCCACTATCGGGCTATGACTATCGATACTAACATTTCTTATCTTATTGTAGATATGTGACAAACCTTGCTCTATATTATTGTAAATGTAACATCATGCTTTATATGTTTGTCCCTAAATATATAAGGGTTTAGTACAGCAATAAATTCAAGATTGTTAAGTTTCGATTTTTTATATTTAATGTTTGTAGCTTTATGAGGAGTATGCGGACCGTTTCAACCTATGGGAGTGTAAGCTGGCAATCGTGCAATGCTCCGGCCACAACGACGCGCTGCTAGTCGAGAACATCTGGAGCAATATTCTGGCAGAGGCCGAAGCGGTGTCCCGCAGTCTGCCGACGCCCGATGAGAGACTCTCGTCTGTCCTTTGCAAACTCACTACTTTAGGGCGGGAATATGTCAACACTGGCCACTGTTTCCCACTGTGTAAGTTTCATTATAACAACAACAACGACGATGCATTATTTCGTATTTAAGGTTAATTCAATATTTATATGCTAATTAATGTTTATTTTTTTTTGTAACAGACTTTATCGTTCGTCAATTAGAAATAATGAGCTGCAAGTTACAAGCCGAAAAGAGTATGGTATTTAGAGCTGTACTAAATATTGGCGTTTCGTTGGAGCAAGTTTTGGATATTTATATAAAGTAAGTCATCTCAACAGTATTAAAGTATACTGCTCTTGAGTATACTCTTGTGGAAGTAAATCTAAAGGTTCTCAATATTTGGCCTCAAAAAATGACTACGGTACGAGAGTTTTGCCGTCCGCAGACTGGTGAGCGTGAACGAGCGCGTGTGGCTGGGCTGCGGCGACGAGTCGCACGTGTGCGCGGCTGCGGCGCTGCTGCTGGCCGCCGCGCGCGCCGAGCTGGCGCCGCTGTCGCCCGCGCTGCGCCGCCGCGCGCTGGCGCGCTGCAAGGACCTGCACGAGGCCGCGCTCTCCGCGCTGCAGGTGCGTGCCCACTTACGTACCATTTAGAATAGATAGCAACAATTAGCACGACGACCTCCATGGTCGAGTGGTGTGTACACCGGTTTTCTTGGGTACGCCA
Organism: Vanessa cardui; assembly: GCF_905220365.1. Taxonomy (NCBI): domain Eukaryota; kingdom Metazoa; phylum Arthropoda; class Insecta; order Lepidoptera; family Nymphalidae; genus Vanessa; species Vanessa cardui. The sequence continues at coordinate 7,011,219 of NC_061133.1, forward strand.
ATCTGAGGTCCCGGGTTCGATTCCCGGCCGAGTTGATATAGATTACCATTAGTTTTCTATGTTGTCTTGGGTCTGGGTGTTTGTGGTACCGTCGTTACTTCTGATTTCCATAACACAAGTGCGTCAGCTACTTACATTGGGATCAGAGTAATGTATGTGATGTTGTCTCATATTTATTTATTTATTATTACTCCTTATCACACATATGAAAGAGTAGTTGTTGCCCACTTCGCTCTTGTTTTACCGGTTGATCGTCAGGTGTTGAACTTCCTTCATACCAAATTTCGTCAAATTCGGTTCAGTATTTTGGCCGTGAGAGACCAGACAGGTATACAGTCACTGTCGCATTTATAATATGAATATAGATTACCTACATACAACAACAACAACAGCCTGTAAATTCCCTCTGCTGGGTTAAAGGCCTCCTCTCCCTTTGAGAAAAAGGTTTGGAACATATTCCACCACGCTGTTCCAATGCGGGTTGGTGGAATGCACATGTGGCAGAATTTCTATGAAATTTGGCACATGCAGGTTTCCTCACGATGTTTTCCTTCACCGCCGAGCACGACATGAATTATAAAGACAAATTAAGCACATGAATCAGCGGTGCTTGGCTGGGTTTGAACCCGCAATCATGGGTTAAGATGCACGCGTTCTAACCACTGGGCCATCTCGACTCATACCTGCATATAAAGTATATATTATCTGTATTATATTTAATCCATATATATGATAAGCTTAATGTAAATAAAGAAATGGTTTTAGAATGTTGATTATCTTTTCACAGAGCCGACCGAACACTCAACACCTCATCGACAAGCTGTCGGTTGCGCAGGCGCATTTAGATCGTATGGATTAGTTAGTTTTTTTGTTTCGATCAGCACTCGAGAGACGTTAGCGAATTACTTCAGCCCCATAAACTGCTTTAACGGATACGTTGAAAATGAAACGATGTTGACATCATAAATTTGTTATTTATATTGTTAAATGCTATTACAGTACAATTCATAAAGGTTCATATTTTTTTATATAAAATATTTTACATAATGATAAATTCATAAAGTTACAATGTATGTTCAGGATGGCAGTGACTGATAAATTAATTATTACTTAATTTAATTATGTTTTGATTCCTTAGTCTAAAAGTGCTATATACATTCAATGCATTACTATATTAGCTACTTAATTAATTACTTTCTAATTATGTGCATGTATAAGACAAAAAGCCAATAGCGAAGTGGTTCTGCCAGACAGAATACACAGTGATTTCTATTTTTGTAAATAAACAATCATCCAATGCAATCTGTTGTATTATTGCTATGTCTGTCCCTTCCAAAATCAAAAATATAAAAAAATTAAATATATGTATATTTACTTTCAATATGTCCAAAATGATGCAAGTCCTTTGAAACAGAGAAGTAAATTGTATATAAATGCTAAGTATGTATAGTAAGACACAAATTAGATGTAGCATCGGAAAATGCAATGGAATGAAAATAAAACCGATTACTGCCGATTTACACAACCAATAAAAATAGCTCCCTATCGCGCCATTCGACGCTATTCGTCGCTATAGATTCACACGTCAGAGAAAGCGAGTGCATGTAAATCGACACGACGAATATATTAGGTCATATGATATTACAAGTTATTACGTTTGTGCAAAGATCATATTCGCGTGAGAAATAAATATTGATAATTTGGGATAGCGTACTTAATTCGGATGTGATCGGTTTTACGAATTTTGCCGATGCGACATCTAAATTGTGTCGTACTATACTGTCCCCACTACGGTGTGTCGCCAAATGGATTCGTAGTTACCTGATCGTCCTCTGGGTATGTGTACACGCTATTCTGTGTCCCGCTAATGCTAGGCAAGCCCACTGTATTCATCGGAGAGATAATGACATTATTGTACTTGGTTGGATCTTTACCCGTCGAGTTGTGCCTTACGATTGTTGTGTATGTTGGTGTTGATTTAGTGGGCATGTCCCTGATCTTCGTCGCTGCCCGGTAGGTGCCGAACTCGTCTGGCGGAGGTGGGAGGGAAAATCCGTCGGAGGCCTGAGTTATTTCTGACGTTTCGTCGCTTATTTCCTTGGCGGCCTTATGACGCATCTTACGTGGCATCGTGTAAAATGTGTTCATCTAAAAAAAATATTAAACTGTCGTAGTAATAATCTACAAAACCACACCATATTTTGTATTGTTATGGCTTATATGGTATTGGGCATGTTTGACTTTTAATAACATTATCTTACATTACTACAGTTTCCATACTCTTAAGGTAGCCTTCTGGCATACTGACAAATATTTTACTAGTAATGACATTTATTCATAGACAATTGTATTACTGTTACTATTTGTAAAATTAAAAATTCCAATCAATCTAACGATTATTTCTCACCGGTTTTGGCACATTGTAGTTGGTTTCGGGCGGTAGATGCATTACTAAGTGGTCACATAGGACGTCCATTTCCCTCTTCCTGCTGATGTTTTGCAGCGAGTGCACCCTGCAGCTGCCGCCATGTCGCACTACGTCGCTGTACTTCGGCGCGTCGTGGTCGTGCAAGTAGCGCGCCGAGTGGAACGAACTCGTCCTCTGCACGTCGTAGTTCCTCGGAGGATACTTGGCCATGGCTCTTCTGAAGGACTCAGTGCGTCGCACGTTGCACTCGCTGCCGTCGTCACTGTCGTGATACGTTTCGCAGTTTGATTCTAAATTAATAAAAAATTGAGCTTGAATTTATGTTGTGTAAGGATTCAAATCAAATCAATTTTATTCAAGTAAACTTCACAATGTTGCTCGCAACTCGCATAGTTGCTCTTTTCAAATAAACACATTTACAATGCTGTTATTGACAGTAATTAGCGTCCTACGATGGAACCCGAGCGTAACTCCAGGCGTTTCTCTCTAAAAAGAACTCTTTTAATGAATAGTATGATTTATTTATTAATTTAGTCTTAATAATATTTTTAAATTTTGAAAATGGTAAATTGATTATATTTTCCGGTATCTTATTATATATGCGTATACCATTGCCCAAAAACGTTCTATTTACCGTATGCAAACGGAAACTGGGGGTTACAAGTTTATTCTTATTTCTTGTATTAATAGTATGTACTTACATTTGAAAACTACAATTGAAACTTGATTACAATTGAAAATAAATTAGGTAAGTAGGATATATATATTAACATTGGAACTGTCAGAATTGGAAAAGTCTACATAGAAGTCTGGTAAATGTAAAGGTCGCTATCATGTACCGTCAGTGTTGTAAGCGCACAGCGGCGGGTCGGCGGCGGCGCGCGGCGCGTCCCGCTCGTGAGCGCACAGCACGAGGCCACACGCCGCCAGCGCCAAAAGCGCCACGCCGCCGCACAGCGCCAGCGCCAGCGTCGTGATGTTAGTCACCGCGCTGATAGTCTCCGGAGACGCTGTAGTGTGTGCTCGGTTTATATATCGCTTTCGTAATGTATCATCGCTCGAAATGACAAGGTATACTTTTCAAATTGGAAATTAAGTTATGGAAGTAGTAAAACGAGATAATGGTGTATTATAAGTAAACATACGTTAGTCAGGAAATTTTTATAATGCGTAATACAGCAGAGCTATTAGCAAATTATGAAAGGTGTAAATCTATGAATTTAGTATCGTTTCTCTTTTTTTCGATTAGCATGGGCAGGAATAGCATTAATTAATAGTAACTATCTATCTATATTATTAGCTCTTTCAATGAAATCCTTCGCTGTACATTCTAAATATTAAGTACAATAATGATTCTAGATACCTGCATTTTCATCGACTATACTGTCCGTGTCGATTTCAACACTCTGACTTTCTCCTTTTTCATTAAACGCGATGATCACAAACTTATAGTTATCTTGCTTTGGTGCTTGTATCATGAACTTCGGTTCTTGGTTGATGATCGATACGAGTTGGTCATCAGTATCCAAAGAATTCACAGTGAATTTGAATTTCTGCAAGAGAGTATATTCATAACAATACCATTTCTCCAAAGGAATTAAACAGATAAGTTGAATTTGATAATCAATGTATCTATATACTAATAATTAACTAACAATTAGTATGAAAGTATTACCTGCTGCAATCCGCCGTTATGACCCTCCTCACAAGTCACCGTGATTTCACCCAAAAGATTCTTAAAAGCCGTGCAGTCGGAGGGTGGTCGTGGTACGGTTTCATCCGTGACCATGAACGTACATCTGTGCTGCTGCAGCTCGTTCGAGATCACTCCATTCAGTCCCCAGCAATATATTAAAGCTGCCAAACAATTGAACAATATTGCAAATTTATTTTATTGAAAATGTAACACCATATATACTAACCAAGATTAATAGTAAATGGACAGAACCAGAACCAAAATTCCTAACAGTTTACTTTAATTTTGTCGCAATTACTTTTATTAAAATTTTATTCTTACAACAAATACAACTATTTATTTGAAGTGTTCTGGAGTTCTGCAAGATTTCGTGTAGAAATCTCGAGAAAATCCCAGCTCTAGCAATGTTCGATATTTTGGAATTTATAAAAATATTTTTTTTTCTTAAAATTTGCTTTACAATTGGCAATTCAAATATTCAAAGGTTTTAAGCCCTAGAAAATTTTTGAGCGAAAGTGTTTGTTGCGTATGTTGTAAGGGCCTTGTTGACTAGTCTTTTGACCATTTTAATATTTTTGTATAAAATAAAATTGTACCTACTTGTTGTTCCGTTTGGTCTTCTATATACTAGGTTTGGATCGGGTGTTTCTAGGGTCACGGATTGGTTGCTTCTCAGCTTGGTGCCCTCGACTTCGCTGACAAGCAGCCAGTAATAGGTCGTTGGTTCTGGGTTAGCTTTAATTTTACATGTCAAGTTAAGACATTCATTGTCACCAATCCCATATTCAATTACACTTTCGTCTTCACAATATGGTGGATCTAGAAAAAATAAGATAAAATTCGTTAAAAAAACCTTTTCATTACCATTCATCTATTGCTACCTGCGTATTTTTTAATGCAAACAAAGATAGTTTTGAAAATTAGAAAAAACTTCCAAGAAGACTATCACGTTGCACAAAATATATTTTTTTTATGGTATAGATTGGCGGACGAGCATATGGGTCACCTGATGGTAAGTGGTCACCATCACCCATAGACAATGACGCTGTAAGAAAAATTAACTATTCCTTACATCGTCTATGTGCCACCAACCTTGGGAACTAAGATGTTACGTCCCTTGTGCCTGTAGTTACACTGGCTCACTCACCCTTCAAACCGGAACACAACAATACTGAGTTATTTGGCAGTAGAATAACTGATGAGTGGGTGGTACGTACCCAGACGGGCTTGCACAAAGCCCTACCAACAAGTAAATAATAATAAATAGCAGAAAACTCACTAATATATAAATAAAAATGTATTGTAATTGTAATATAGGACTCACAAGTGACGTCGATGACGACTGGTTGGCTGTAGGCGGAGCCCTCGTCGTTGGTGGCGGCGCACACGTACTCGCCCGCGTCGCTCGCGCTCACCGCCGAAAGGCTCAACGTCGGTAGGATTGACGTTTCGGTTTGATCTGTATTCTGAACGACTATGTCGTCCTACGAATCATAAACAGATGAAAATTAGTCATTATCTCTTCAACAACAACAATAGCCTGTAAATTCCCACTGCTGGGCTACAGGCCTCCTCTCCCTTTGAGGAGAAGGTTTTGGAACATATTCTACCACGCTGTTCCAATGCGGGTTGGTGGAATGCACATGTGGCAGAATTTCTATGAAATTTGTCACATGCAGGTTTTTGCACGATGTTTTCCTTCACCGCTGAGCTCGTGCTCAGCGGTGAATTATAAAGACAAATTAAGCACATGAAACAGCGGTGTTTGCCTGGGTTTGAACCCGCAATCATCGGTAATGATGCACGCGTTCTAACCACTGCCATCTCGACTCAATATCTCTTAATTTGTATAAATTCTATAAAATATGATTGTTGAATTATGCCGATCGGGAGCTGTAGTGGCGAGCACCGCGTAAACCAGATAAGTATATGCATCGCGATATGGATGTAGATCCTTATTGTAATCTTGGGAAACCTACTTACCTACTTGACCTAATAGTACATTAGTATTTCATTTATACTAGTTTTTTTTTCTGTTTATTTCTGAGAGTATTATTGTTAGAGTTATATTGAAATATTTGATTCGATTATGATCATAATTTTAGTGATATATTATATATTTAATTTTTGAGTTTACACATGTTTTGAGATGACTTACCTCATGGAACCAAATCAGTTGATACACGGATGGATTTGCGTGATAACTGCAGTTCATAGACACATTCGATCCCTTGACTACGGATATCGTATTATTCTCTATCTCTTCTTCAGCAGTTATTTGTAAAACTGGCGGATCTGAAATATTATATAAATATGACGCTAAAGCTTTTTGTTAAATGGGTAGTTTCTCTTGACTTTTTATTTGGTTCGGGTGACTATTCTTTGAATACTAAAATAATTATACAGCTCAACTTTAAGAATATAAAAAAGTGCTCTCAATAATAGTCTCATCGTATTCCAAATTAAAAAGCACTTTTGTGCTGCAAAAAAAAACAGAGTAAGCTCATAGTTTCGTGCAATGTTTGGAGTGACACTCACAGAGCACGGTGAGAGGCAGCGCGGCCGCGCACACGAACTGCTCGGCGCCGCGGAGGTGCGCGGGCGCGCAGCACGACACGTGCGACTCGTCGTGCTCCGCCGTCACACTCAGCTGGATCTCGCTAACCACAAGTCGTTGTGAAGCCTCGATCTGGAAATTTTGTATTACAAAGTTTAAATAATATGAGACAACATCACATACATTACTCTGATTCCAATGTAAGTAGCTAAAGCACTTGTGTTATGGAAAATCAGAAGTAACGACGGTACCACAAACGCCCAGACCCAAGACAACATAGAAACATAATGAATTTTTTCTACATCGACTCAGCCGTAAATCGAACCCAGGACCTCGGAGTGGCGTATCCATGAAAACCGGTGTACACACCGCACGACCACGGAGGTCGTCAAATAAAATAAAAAATAAATAAATGATCTGGTCAATATAGAAAAGGTATACAGCTCCCCCGTTTCAGAAATGGCAAATGTTAATTTGAAGTCGTTCTAAGTAGTAATTTAACTGTTTCCAATATTAATCTAATAGCGATTTCCTTTGACTCTCTTCTAAGGTAAAATACGAGTATGATGTTACTCAGTGCCTACTGTAGTGTTCTGCTCCAAGTTGACGAGCTGTGCATCGTTCAGTCTCCACACGATTGCGGGCAGAGGTCGTGCACCAAGCACGCGGCACTGTAGCGACAATGGCGCACCCGCGCGCACTCGGCCCGCGCCCACACTCGCGCCCGCCTCCGCGCTCGCCTCCGCCACGCGCACCGACACCAGCTGCGGGGGTACTGCGTAGAGTTAAGTGACTGATGTTAAGACCTAGAGCTCAAATCAAAATAAATAATTATTCTCCCAGGAATACAAGACGCCACTTTTTAAGAAGTATCCTTCAATTCCACATTGAAATTAATGGCAGTGATCTATTAGGGACGTCTATATTTTTTATATTAAATGTATATATTTTATAGTATTAATTATATACTTACAGTACATATCAATTATGACATCAATGGAAAATGGAGGCGTCTTTTCATTATTATTAGCAAAGCAAGTGAGCACTCTGCCATGATCTTCTCTTCGTAAAGGACCGTATATAAGATCACTGCGCACGCGCTGCTCAGAGAGTGGCGTCGAGGTATCTTTGAGCAAGCGTTGTTCCGTCCACCAAGACAAAGAAGGTTGCGGTTTACCTAAAAAATAACAAAAATTAATTGAACTCCAGCGATCAAGAAATACAACACAAATATTTTTATTAGCAAATTAAGAATAAATAAATTACAATTTTGAATGATTTTACGTTTTACAAAATGGGCTCGTACCTCCAAATGCGACACAGAAAAGGTGCACCGTGTCTCCGACGTAATACGGGCCAATATTTCTGCTCGTATTGGATCCAACGTTGGCAGTAGTCACGCGTGTTCCGTTCTCATGTATCACCCACAGTCTTTGTGGTGGCTCTGTTTTAACCCAGGGGAACATTAAAATACTATAAACTATAGGTACGTCGTAGTCGATGGAAGAAGAAAATTAAAAAAAAACTATTAAAATTTACCGTAGTAGTATGTAAATATTGAAATACGCTTTATTATAACTTTTTTAAATTTAATGTACGTAAATAAAAATCTAGTTTTTGATGTCTGTGTTTTATATATTTTTATATATATGCTTTATGCAATTTAACATTGATGCCTGAAGTACCTATTTATTTTGAGATAATGAAATAAATGATAATGATGTACAACACGTAATTGTTCGTAAATGAAGTGAATAGGACCGGCGCTGTCAGCTTCCTCATTAGCCCGCGTACCAATTAATCGCAGCCACGAGCGCGCTATTTAACTATGAAGGTAAACATTTGCATTTCAGCTTTCCGCTTAACTTTTGTTGCTAAATAAACGGACTATATAAAAAAGAATATTACAAAAAACTGAATAAAGACTTCATTATTTAAGTAAATTACTTAATATTTATAATGATTACTAGCTGAAGCTGCGGCGAAATTTATAAAACTACCGTTTATAGTATACAAACAATCTAACTCCATTGAATAAAAACTATCTCCACATCAAATTTCATCAAAATCGGTTTAGCGGTTTAAGTGTGGAGATCTCTTCAACAGAATACTACGTTTAGAGATACGTTCGCATTTACAAAATTAGTATAGATTATTGTTATCTGTTAAAAGACTAATCATATAATTGCTAAATGATTTTCTTTCGTAAAACATCTCGTCTTCATCTTAGTGACGCTCGTTTCGCTTTTCAAGTGTCATTAATACAAAACACAGCAATATACACGATTGAAATCTGGTATAGACTGTCTTACCAACAACAACAACAGCCTGTAAATTCCCACTGCTGGGCTCCCTCCTCTCCCCTTGAGGAGAAGGTTTTTGGAACACATTCCACCACGCCGTTCCAATGCGGGTTTGTGGAATACACATGTGGCAGAATTTCTATGAAATTTGTCACATGCAAGTTTCCTCACGATGTTTTCCTTCACCGCTGAGCACGAGATGAATTATAAAGACAAATTAAGCACATGGATCAGCGGTGCTTGCCTGGGTTTGAACCCGCAATCATCGGTTAAGATGCACGCGTTCTAACCACTGGGCCATCTCTTACCAATAACATTTAATTGTGAGTAGGTCTTGAGTGTCGGACTACCAGCAAAGTCAGCGTGGCAGTGATAGAGCCCCGCGTCGGAAGCGCGCACGCTTAGAATCTGCAACTTATCCAGACCCTCGCTCTCAGAAGCCACCAACTGGTACCGACCACCCGAGGACATCACACTGCCTTCACCACGTAGATCGCGACTGCTGGTACAAGTAAACGACCGATTATAATGTTTTTTTTTTCTTAATTTTATTAAAACCATTGATAGTCCTACATATTAAGTATTAAAAATATACATAAATAAAAACAGTCGAAAAAGAAAAGTAAGCTTCTGAAAGTTTGTATAATTTTGGTGATTGAGAATTAACGTGAAAAAGAATATTTTTAAGAAGAATAAATTTAAATTGTTTAATATTTTTAGTTCATAATTATAAATAAACAAAAGAAAAATCAATGGAAATATTTTCAGTCATTTAGTTGTTACGATAACTAGAATGTCAGTAGGTTTGTAGGTAGGGTCCGCCATACGTTTAAGGTCACAAATCATTTTTCAATTAGCAACGTTGGGTAGCTAAATGATGTTCTGCGTACTTCGACTAAGCAATTTAACTTTGCATTAATAGGGATTACGTAAAACGGTATATTGTAAAGAAATTTATATTTTCATAACCAGTACCTAAGGAAAAATTGGTGTTGATATTATATTATAATTACAAAATATCATTAATTTAGACAGATTGCTTGATCAAAATTTTACTCCATACGTGAATTAAAAAAGATTGATAGATATTAAATTGTTGAAAGAGGTACATCAATACATATTATTGTCTCAAATTTTATAGTTCGATAGTATTTGTCACTAAAACAGGATGAGATGTAATTTATAGCTAAAATCCTTTAAGAAAGACCGCTGTATTCAATGTCCGTGCTGACATTAGATTAATGGTTTGATAATCACCTGTAAAAAGCCGTTGTAGAAGTGTTTCGATACCATGCTAAAATGTTAAGCTTGTCATCTTCCTTCTCGGAAGTCACATTACACGGTAGCTCAGCACTGTGTCCTAATACAGCTTCCACTAGAAATAAATACAGTTATTACTATCACATAATTATAATTATCATCATCATTACATAGTATAAAACAAAGTTTGTTACCGCTGTCTGTCCCTATTTATTATACCCTTAAAATTACGGAACGGATTTTGATGCGGATTATTTCAATGGATAGGGTGATTCGAGAGAAAGGTTTTTGTATATAATACATGGACAATATAGTACAGATACACTGATAATATTAGAAGTTTCTGATGTGATGACGTAAATAAACATTCTGTAAAATAAAATTAGTATCCGTTTTGCACCCGTGCGAAGCCGGGACGGGTTGCTTGTATACAATAATCCTGATTAGTATTGAATGTTCACATTTAATGGAACTCGTATATACATATACAACGAATTAGACTGTTACTATTACTTTCAGGGCTACTATAATATTTTTTGATTTATTCATAATCAATAATATGATTCATGATTGTGAATCATAATAATGAAAACTTGAATGAGCGAGAATTGAACTTGTGTCCGTCGACACAAAAGCCGACAACCGATATAATTGAAATTGAACGATAACAAAGTAATTACTTTTGTTGAGAAATACATTTAAAAAAATAGGTTAGATATTTTTACTCCAATTGAGATTAGTACATTTGGCATTCATGTAATCGTATTCCAACTCAAAATAAAACAGCGTCATTAAAACTTTATAAAGGATCATATTTTTTATATAATTATTTATTTATGTAACGAATTATCGCTACCTAATTGTCTTTAGGTTTTCTTTTTAAATTAAAACCCTATTCAAGTGTTAATATTATTCTATGTAATTCTTTTATTAACCAAAATATAATTGGCTAAATATTTTATCCGAACGAGATCACTGCTTATATCAGTATAAACAATTGTTAATTTTGTATAGAATGCCATTGAATATGAATATTATTAAATTATATTTTAGTATTATGTATCGATCCTAAAATAAAATCTCAGAACATCGAACACATCGAAAGTGTTTATTTACAGGACGTGGAGATTACTTTTGCGGTCGTTCGTACATTTGAGTTGAATACGTATTGTTATCGAGGTTGAGGTTTTGAAATTGTGCATAAGATATTGCATGTAAAAAGACTGTGTTTTTATATCACAGTATAGAAAACAAAATACAATTCGATGTTTTTTAAAAGTCTTTAAAATAATGTATATAAGGTATTATAAAAATCAAATGCAAAAAACCCCCAAAAAAAAATATCTTTTATTATATTAATATCATATATTTTTAATGTAAATTGCAATTATTAATTATTATTAGGTACGTATTTTTGCTGAAATTATTTTATAATATACTGCGATGACTCCAAATAAATGGGACATATACTGATGATTATGAACAAAGTATATAATATTGGAATGAAAAAAAGTTATTGTAACAATAGTATTTATTAATCACTTTAAAAACATTTGTTAACTCACCTGTAATAACATCCTGAGCATTTAAACTTTTAAGTAACACAAAAGCTATAACAAACAAACAAATACTGTACATTTTTACACTATTAAAATCTTAGAAAAATATTCATAAAACCTAATGAAGTTTTTGAAATGCGAAATTGCACATATTATTAGAAGTCGAAATTGTCGTGATTCGGCGCGAGCATCGCTCGAGTGGGCGAGCAGCGGACACGCGTTTCAATTGGCGCGTTAGGTTGCAATAAACGATGTCGTCGGTCCAGGGAGCCAGGACTCCTCTACCGGCGAGCGCCTCCGGGTCGCTTCCGGAGCGCCGGCCGTGACGTCACTCCCGCCCGCCGCGCCGCTTAAACACTGCCCGGCTGCCTCATCGTTTACCTTACACTTTTTAATTGGTGAGGTCGAAACAATTTGGATTTGGGTCACTTCAGTTGGATTTACTTATTCGCGTCGGCTGTTTTTGTATAATTCCAAACATCCGATTCGCCAATTTAACCAATTTCCTGTTCATTTTGTTTTCAATAACAGACATGAATCAACATCAATATGTTTGAGCATTTTTGGTAGGGTTACATTTTTTTGTAAAGGCACTGTTATACATGGTAGCTGGTAACTAAATAATAAATTACATTTTTTTTTGAAACAACAACAAATTTTTATTTTATTTTTTATAAAGAAAAATAACTGTTTTACAAACACTTAGTAACTTAAATGTAATAATAACATTTGAATACATTTGAAATGAACGTATCTTGAGCAAAGGGATTAAAGAGGAATTAAATATTTTTGTTTAGTATTAACTATTTGAAGTAATTCCCACTGGATCCAGCATATCACACATAGGTACCTTAGTAGAGTTACAAAAAGGATATAAGTTTTTTAATTTAATTTCATAATTGCTTTAATGATCTAACAAACAAAAGAGATAACAATCCTATAACTGCGGTACCAATTGTTCCAACGATAATTTTCTTTGTTCTTCTTTTTTTTGAATTTCTTGACAAAACCTTAAAAATATACAAATAAAATAATTATTTGGAATATGACAATAAAGCTGACATGTATATATATATTTTTAAAATAAACATACTTTTATTTGAGTGTGTAAGGCAATATCCATTGAGTTCAAGATATTTGTCATGTTACTTAATGTAGAAATGGCAATATTTGATGCATATTTATCTTTATAAATCAAACAGTCGCCTACTTTCTTCTTTTTTAAAGCTAAAGTATTTGACATCATACTTAAATATATCCGATAGAGGTGTTGAGAACTTTCCTCCAATATATCAATTATTTCTAATATATCTAAATTAGACGTTGTACTTCTGTAAGAACAAATGAAACATTTATTTAATTATAAAAAAATGGGGAAATTTTGTATTGATAAAATAATTATATTAACATACGTATGACAAGTCTCCTCATAAATGGGCAAATTTTTAACTTCGTCAATTAATTTCACTCTTACATCGACATCGTCCACTCCTAATTTAATCAAGTCTTCATCTGATAATTCCATTAAAGTACACTGTCCAATATTGTGTTTCCTATAAACCATTGAAACAGTTAGATTTTGATTATAGTAATAGCAGTATAGTAAATTAACGATGTAAACTATAATCACCTAAAAATATTAATATATTTTTCTGCGCCCAATCCGATAAGTAATGCGCTCATAGTTATGTCAAATCCAGTCGGATTAATGTTGTTGTGTGGGGACAGGTTAGATAACTCATTTTCAGTATCCATATTATATTCGTGGTTTTTAATTTTCAAATAAAATTTTCAATGTCATGTGTAAATAGAAATTGCAAGTTTTGAATTATGATCATCTGTCAATGTCATAGCATGAATGTCAAAATTGTGACCGTTAACGTCGAGAAATCTGGAGTTCTATGCATAACAATTGTGTTAAAATTCATGTTTTAACACAATTTGAGTCGGCGAACTATAATATAATATAACGAAAACGAAAAAAATAATTAAATAACATTTTAGGTGTTGAAAAGAAAGACGAATGGCATATAATAAAAGTTTAGTCTAACAAAATTTGTCATATTCACAATTACTCAGTTGATGGGAATGAATGGGAAAAAAAAGAATATACATTATTTATATCGCATTAATTGTTACAAATCTAAATTAATATTAAAATATATTTTAATTGAACACTTATTGCACTGGGTCACAAAAACATTGCAAATAATTTGTTCAATAATTAATTAATATAAAATTATTATATTTAATTTGTTAATTAATTATGGAAAGAGAGAATAATTAATGCAATTTTATAATAATTAATGCCAGGCATTTTAAACTAGTCTAACATTTACGAAAACCCTAAAAGCTCAGAAAATAAAAACTCCTTTTTTTAGCATTTAGGGCGCTATCAATTAACAATGCCGTGTCATCCTGATGGCAAACCTTAATGTAAACGTAAAGTAAAGTAAAGTAACAGCCTGTACATTTCACACTACTGGGCTAATGGCTTCCTTTCACATTAAGGAGAGGGCTTGGAACATATTCCACCACGCTGTTCCAATGCGGGTTGGTGGAATGCACATGTGGCAGAATTTCGATGAAATTCGACACATGCAGGTTTCCTCACGATGTTTTCCTTCACCGCTGAGCACAAGATGAATAATAAACACAAATTAAGCACATATATACAGTGGTGTTTGACTGGGTTTGAACCCGTAATCATCGGTTAAGATGCACGCGTTCTAACCACTGGGCCATCTAAGCTCTTAATGTGCTTTATGGTATAGTTATTTTTATTAATAATATAATCATTTATTTCCATAATATATTAATATTAATAACATAGATTTAATCTTTTTAAATAAATTTATTCTATTATATTTAGAATCACCTTATTGTCGGCCATAATGTAATATAGTACCATATTTCTCAAGAAAATTCGGTTTCTGTTATTGGATAACATACCCAAGTCAAGCTTTTATATCATTTAAAAAAAATATTGTAATAAAATGCTAGATGATTTGCTGGGTGATATTGCAACAAAATGTACCAGAATGGTATTTAATAATATTTGTCAAAACAGTAGTTTGTAGCTTAGTAATGTTTACACTCCCGAGCATTTAAAAGTACGTAAAATGTATAATGATTTCATCTAATAATGATAATTGAGAGTATTTAAAATTATTAAAAAACGCATACTATTTAATATGCTGCACTGAAATCGATCGAATATTTACTAATAATTAGAGAAATATTAGCTTATAGTACGACACAGCTTAGATGTCGCATCGGCAAAATTCGTAAAACCGATCACATCCAATACCAAATTATCAATATTTATTTCTCATGTGAATATGAACTTTGCATAATCATAATAACTTGTAATATCATATGACCTAATATATTCGTCAATTTGACGGGTGTATTTACATGCACTTGCTTTCTCTGACGCGTGAATCTATAACGACGAATAGCGTCGAATGGCGCGATACGGAGCTATTTCTATTGGTTGTGTAAATCGGCAGTAATCGGTTTTAATTTCATTACATTGCATTTTCCGATGCTACATCTAATTTGTGTCCTACTATACGTATATACTTAAATACAGAGCAAACCGATAAAATGAAATCCTTACTATGCATAGCCATACGTTTGCTAAATATTATTTTTTAGACTTGCTCACAGGGTAGGATAACCGTTTATTACTTACTTTTTATATAATTATTACCACTTAAAGTTTAAATTGTTGTGGTTAAAAAGTTCATTATTCAAGCACGTTTATATTTAACGAATCATAACTTTAATTTCAGGCTTGTATTAAGCGATAATTGTTTTCTTTGAAACACAATTATAACCTTGTTTCGAAAAAGCTTGGTAGCGTTTGTTTTTTTGTTTTGTTTTTTTTACAGGGCTGTTGATTGGGGCTACGAAAATTCGAGTAGAAAATGCATCAAAACATATATTTAATAAATCACAATCAATTACTATACGTGTGCCCGGTGATAATATCTTAAAGAAATCAGAAACCATCACTTTTCTTATTTTATATGTTTTGGTGTTTTAAGTTGCAGTAACAATGGTACCATGCTCAGTGCCTCTTCTTTCTCTATATTTGTAATTTCAAAATTCCTTTACAATACAATTTATTCCATTGTCTTACCCTCTTTATGTTGAATGAATACCTGTATAAAAACTCGGTACACCTGCCATTTATGGATAAATAGAAGCCTGCATAACAAATTACTATTTTCTAGCTCCAAAAGCAAGGAACTATAAAGAACACTTCTTCATTCATTTAAGATAATATGTATTCATATGTTCTGTTTTCGTATTCACTTTTGTAATGTAATGGACAACTATATAATACAATCTGGTGCAAAACGTTGTAGTCATAGAGTCTATATTATATAGTATTAAATATGATAATAACTTGCAAATTTTAATTGGAGGTTTGCTCTTTCTTTTTTTTTGCGACATAAAGCAGGCGTCACCGGTCCATAAATGATCTCGTCTATGAAAATATACTTGTAGCTGTGTGAAAGAAGGACAACCTAACAAATTAACAAACATACTTTTTTAACCAACCTTAGGAATTAAGATGTTATGGCCCTTGTGCCTGTATTCACACTGATTTACTCACCATTCTTACTAGAACACAACAATACTAATTATTGCTATTTGGCCGTCAAATATGTGAGGAATGATCTTCCCTAGGCGGGCTTGCACAGAGCTCTATCTCAAGTATTATAATGAAATTATTCCGTGAATTGATCGGCAGAAACTATTCTTTCAGTATTGTATTTACTACTACATTTGTACTTTCATGCTTTTTTGAGTTCAGTTTTTGTTATTACCATTTTTTATATTTTATGGATCCTGAACATTATTATTTATAAAATTTTTAGTACATACTACAAATGGATACTCGTACATACATTATACATATTACTATGATATACACTTATTTTAGAATGTAAAAAAATAAAATACACAGGACAATGAAAAAAAATTATTAAAACATATTATTTTATTTATCTATTTAAAATAGGGGAGGACATTAAATTACTACTTAATAATAACCTTAAGAAAACTATAATTCAAACCTGCCTGTCAATAATTTACTGTAATGCCCTGACGATATACAGTGATATTACGTTTTGGTTTCCACACGTCCATCGCCAAATGGTTCCTCATTTTAAAACACGCAACTTTATAATAATTTAAGTTTTGGTAATATCTGCTTATCATACTTCAGCGTTTATTTAAGGTCAGGCGAAAGATTATCTACAATTGCTCTCACAGCTTGCCATGTCTCGCGAGCTGTGGAGACTATTTGTGACCCTGGCAGCAGGAAACCATATGGTCCAAAAGAGTCTCTGAGGTCAACGTGATAAGAGAATTTAATTCCAGCTCTAGCTTTTGCCCAGTCGTGGGACATCCCTGAAGCTGGCTGTCGGAGTTGCGCAGCTGTTCCTACCTGAAAAAATACACATAGATCACAAAGATCAATTAAAATCAACCAGTCTTACGTTCTTTGATAAAAAATACTATTGATTACAAAAAATATATATATTTATGTAATTTATGCTTAGGCTATCTGTATATGTACCTATATAAGCACAATTATTTGATATTTTAGTTTTAGTTTTTAAAAAAGGTGCTTTAATATTATTTTCTCTAAATAAAACAACGTGTACCTGATATTTGGTTCCATACATATCAGCAAGAGCAGCCGTCGCAAGTTTACCCATCTCCATCAACATTCCATCATCAGCGAATGTCGCGTGTGAGTGAGAGCTTGGCAGGAGCCAAGCTTGCGAGTACGCATGCAAAGATATATAAACCTGCAAATAAAATTACACATGGATCTTTTATATATAAAGTAAGAGTATTCGAAAGTTAGACAGGCCCATCCATCTTGCTTTATGCCTATTTTAAAGGCAATTGATGTCATAAAACCTGGTATGACAATATGATTTATACGATGGTATGACTTTTTCCTCACATGCTTGTTAATAAGAAATTTTAATAAATAACAATATCGCGAATTACTAGTCGAAAGCAAAGTAGAAAATGTTTTGAAAGTAACGATGTGGGCAAATACCGTATTCCGTCACAATTTCCCGAGCAATATGCGGTCTACCTCGGTTTTAAGCGAGCTATAAATTGTCTCGCTGGCGGACTCAAAAATATATCTACGTGATTCACATACTAATTTAAAAAAAAAAAAAAACATTTGAGTTACATCTATTTAGTAAAAAAAGTAAATACTATTATAAATCTATATAAATAGCGTATACAATGTCGATTATTACAATTTTTGTTTAACGAGTGAAATCCTAAGAAAGCGATATCACACGGTCCATTAAGTGGTCAATTATTACGACAACGAGTTGCGATCGCCTATGTACACGGAGTAAAAGGATATGCACACACTCACAAATAACATTTGGACCATAGACGGCGGCGTCGGTCTACTTCCATATGAAACATTTTTAACTTTTAATCTAAAAACATCATCACTGTTATAACTATTTTTTTGAAATATTTTATAATCTACCAAAATTGTAAAAAATAAACAAAACAAAACTAATATTTACTTTTGAAATGGTTATTATTTAGTTACCAATAACTTAATTTTATAATAAAAATGAAATTTAGATAACATATACCTTTATCTGCCCCCTGCGTTCTGCCAAGAACTCAGAAACAGCCCGCGTCTCTGGCTCGCTGAATGGGTGGGGACCGGCGTAATTTTCCGCGCAAGGGTCATTAGAAGTGTCCTTTTCACCCCAGTGGTAATCCCAATTACGATCCGCATCCACACCCACACATTCCGTACGGCCCCAGTTCCAAGGAAACCTTTGCAAGAAATAATCATTTTTACTTTTACAATCACTACATATTATAAAACAAAGTCCCTGACCGGGTCTGTCTACTTCTACTACTGAACGGATTTTCATGCGGTTTTCACTAATTGATAAAGGGATTTGTGGGAAAGGTTTAGGTATAAAAAATATACAGTGAAAAGGTAAAAATATTAAAAAAATAAACTTCTGGCCACCCGTGCAAAACTGGCATGGGTCGCTAACTCATTATAAATTTTATCTAGATATCTATTTTTGTCTTTATATGTATAAATTTCCCAAGCAGTTTGATGGATAACGCGCAGCGTGAACTAATATATTAAATAAAGAAACATAGTAATAACATTACAGCTGTTCTTTTTGTGAAACATTGTTGAACTCGGTAAATATTTTGCGATTTTAAAAATCGATATAGCCATCGATTAATTCATTATCGATTTCATACACTGAAATACATAGTGTCATTATTTTTCAAGCAAAAACTTTATTTACATCATATACCTATAATAGACTTATAAAGTTATTTCCAGTTACTCGTTTGTTCGCAAACCGCAACGGTTAACTTACAATTTTTATTTCAATGATTGAAGTTTTTAATTATTCGTCACTACACTTTATGTTCAAATATTAAATAGAATTTGTTAAATGAGTGTGTGTTTAAAATGAGTATACTTTAAAAAGCTATGTACCTTGTTCAGTATAAACCTATTACGATAAAGACACTAAAACTAGTTAATAAAAAATAATTTATTTTGTGCCGCTCTATGTTAATATTTTCTACATATTACTATTAAATGTCATAAATGAAGCAAATAAATCAAAAGCAAAATAGGTACTTCCATGCAGATGTAACCGCAGAACACAGTCTTGAATAACTGTAACGGATTCCAAAATCTCAAACACAAGATAACAATGGTAACTTTAAAATTTCTCTTAACATAACAGTTATTTTAATATTTGTCACTTCAACATTCCAGCAACAGGAAACCGGCACTGTTACAGTATCTAAGTTAAACATTGCGATACATTAAACACATTCACTAACTTCCTTTACTTTAGAAATCTTACAAATTTTTATTAACAGTATTTACAAAGAAATCGGTTACACGCTAGACTTTAAGATCATTTATATGCTGAATGAGCGAACGTATATTACACTCTATACGGAAAATGCAACTTTTAACCAGTTTTATCGTTAAGTATATTTATTTTGATTTCATATAATTTCCAGCCGTAAGTATAACGTGAAGATAATAAACGATAATAAAGTGTGACAAGTAATACTATCAAGTGCTGTCTTATTAGTACATATTTATAATATTATATGTAGGATATATTGCAGGTCAACGGTTTGCAAAGAACGTCTTGCTCCTAAAACGATCTCTTCCTGACACCTGAAACCTTTTTGGTGGAAACTCAACTATAATAGGCTAATTGACAATGCGAAAAATAAATTGTGAATTACTGTAATCAGTGTATTTTACGAGTTTAAAATGGTTATTTACTAACGAAAGTTGAAAATAATACTTAATTTATTCAAATCAAAAATCCATAAATAAAAATGCCTTTTTTCAAACGTTTGTCACGTGACTCAAAACGCTCCTGATTGGCCGGGCTTATGATGAAGTCACTTTCTTGTAAACTTTGCTTTTCTACTTTTGTACCACAGATTAAAATACAGAAAAGTGACGTCACCGACCCCATTGCAGATATTGTCCAAGTAGCATTTTGCGCGCTATTTAAATATGGAATTTTTAATATGATATTTTTCAGCAAATATGTACTAGAAATAAAAAACACAACTTTTACTGGGTTCCTTAACTTCTACTAAATAATATAAAATGGATTTTAAAAACCAGTAAAATAGCCTATTATGTACGACATATCATTAACATTACTAACAATGTTATTGTTTACGTACCATCCGACGTAGTAATCATCCGAATGGTCAGGGCTTCGTGATCGCGTTTTCCTCCAGAGTCGATCGTGTGTGTGCGAATGCTCGTAGCCATCAGGGTTTATCACCGGCATGATATAAAAGTCAGCTACATTGAGTATTTCGCGATCAGCACCTTTAGAAATTTAACGTATATTCAAATTAATAATTACTCGACACTATTGATACTAAACAAACAAACTACTAAGGGATATCTTTGTGTGTAAGAGGGGATGATACACATTGAGAATTCATTGCTCTCTTCCAAATCATTTAAAATAAAAAAAATATAATTATATTAAATAGAACCACTGGTGGTCTATTTTTGTAATCAATAAATAAGCATAAAATATCAATTGTTTCCTTTAATGAAGAGGTCATTATAGAAAACAATTGAGTTTGAATTGTAAAGTATTCGATAATCATGTATCATGTTTTATAAATAAGGTTAATACACTTTTAAACTTAGACGAGGTATTTGGTATAACTAAATGAAAATAATATATTATTAGTTACATGTTTAAAAATATCACTGTAGCGATTTACATGATTACACCTGAACTACTTTCTAAAGATATTGTCTATTCATTTCCTGTATAGTGAGTGAAGTATAAAATACATTGATTTTGTTCATCATAATATGTGATGTACAATACAAACCTAAGCCTTTATCACCCTCTATTAAGTTATGTAACATCCAAGTAGCAACTGCGGGCGATATCCATTCCCGAGCATGAACGCCGCCATCCAACCAGATGGCTGGTTTCATGTGTGATCGTAACTTCCATTTCTTCTTTTGAGGCCTGTTGTTGGAATCTCTCGTTTGCGATTCGTTTTTTGGAATAGATACCTTCAAATTAACGAAGAAATTAATTTGATTGTTATTGAATATTTTGATTTATTTTAGGACGGTATGCGTCACTGGGACCTATTTTCATTGGAGGAAAATAAAAAAGATTATGGGAACGAAACGTTTAGAATTATAACTTCTGTGAACCGAGGAAAATTGGATCTTAATATTATTGGATCTTTTTGGGGCTTGTAACACCTGAATATTTGTTTATATTTTTTCCATCAAAAGTACTAACATGTCTTTCTCATATTGTTCGCTTAGACTACACAAAAATGCGCCATTATGTTTTATAACGTTTAACAAAAACTGAAGGTAGATAATTACTAATATTAATTTATTATTACAACGGTACGTTACCTTAACCGCCACTAATGGTAATCCTTCTGAAGAGAGACCCAACGGTACCAGTTCAACAATATCAGAATAGGAGTGTTGTAGGTATTCGAGATATCTCAATATATCGGCATAGCGGTGATACCGTCTCCAAGTCATGGGATGACCGCGTAGTTGTTCTAGTTCAATACGCTGTTTCTTCGAAAGCTTTGGGTTTTCATATGCAATTGCTTTCTAAAACGCAAACTTACAATTACTATATAAAAACAAAAAACTCTCTAAAACTCATCAATCCCAAAAATTACCTGCAAATCCCAAATAACAACGTCGAAATCTATTTTAGACGATTTTAAATGATTTTTGATATCAGTTAGTAAATCGGGTGGAACGAGCAGATCAGTTGAGCCGTTGAGAGACGGAGAGGTCCACCACATTAGACCCGACCCATCGGCCTCTTCCTGCAAATCTAACAACGAATGCACTTTCCACTGCAAGTCTGGGTATGTTCTTAGTAATTGGTAGCCTTTGTATGTTTTCTTGAGAGATTTTTTCGCGGATTTTTTTACTGAAATTGTTATAATAGATATAAAATTTATAAATATATTTTTGGATAAAATATCTATTTGAAATAATCCAATATTAACTTACCCTTTTCATTAACTACAGTTGAACTATCTGTATCTTCGGAATCGAGGAATACTTGAAACCAATTGCCCGTCGATGTTGACGGAGGGTACGGTGTAGTCGTTGTAGTTGCCTTCTCTTCGAACCACCCACCATTCAACCAATTTGTTTTTGATTGTACAAACCAGTTGTAAAGCCTGGAAAATAATCCTGCAAATAAATTGCAATTACTATATTATTGATAACTATTAAAGATATATGATAATATGTATAAAATTGTACGAACCTTTTAAATAATGGTGATAAGAAAATGTAAACAGTGAATAGGTTTTGTGATCAAAAATACTAAACGTAAAATAAGAAATTCAATGAATACCAATGGAATTACACAGGTCTATAAAAAGGTGAAACTTTATGTGTCAGTAGGACGCAAAGTAGGTAGCACAAGATTGCTTAAACTGGAGCCGGTGCGGGACTGCGCATGCGTCTACAATTTTCCTTCTTGGGCCGTTAGAACAAAATCTACCTTTACAACTATCTTATTGTACTTTAGACAAGCAGTAGTTAATATTTATTATGTACATTATCCATGATTATTATTAGGATTTATTATAAATTTTACATGAAATAATAAATGAGAGGTTTACATTACAAACGTATAAAATGCTGTTAGTATTAATTTCTGTATGGCAACGAGGACTTTATGAACCGATGTTATAATAATAACCAGCCATCACCCAAAAAGTAAAAAATTTGAAGAATTTACCACGTGGTTAGTGAGTTATACTTATTATATATATAGATCTATTTTTCATCATATCATCATTTATCACTTACGAAGGCGCGCCCCTCTAAGTAAAATTATTAGCATTTTATTATTAGCAGGAGAAGTGAGTGATGTTCTTATTTGAAATATTTAGTGTGCTAGGTTAAAAACAGCAAAATGCATATTATATTATATTCTAAAAATCTATTTTAATAAAGAATAATTAATTCAACATCGAGTGATATGCCTTCTTGTGTATAGATCATCAGTGTTAATTAATAATATGTTGGTTTTTAATTGGACTCAACAATCTATATGATCAAGATATCTTTAAAAGTTGTTTGAAAGTTATGACAACTATAAAATTACGTTGTGAAATTAAAAGCAAAACAAGACGGCTAGTTTGAGGAAAACGTTAGCTAAGGATTGCGAGCCTGTTATACAAGTACCGGTGAGTTTTTCTGCAAGTTAACAAAAGGTGTACTGATAAACTTCTGTTTTGAGTGAAGTGAAAAACGACACGTTTGAAATAAATTCTTATATTTTGTAGATAGTTTTGAATAAGATTATTTTCACATCATTACATGTGTCTATTTCATCGAAATTCTGCCACATGTGCATTCCACCAACCCGCATTGGAACAGCGTGGAGAAATTTGTTCCAAACCCTCTCCTTAATGGAAGAGGAGGCCTTATCTCGACAGTGGGAAATGTACAGGCTGTTACTTTACTTACTTTACATAGTATAGAACAAAGTCGCTTACCTCTGTCTGTCCCTATGTATGTTTAGATCTTTAAAATTACGCAATGGATTTTGATTGCGGTTTTTAATAAATAGAATAATTCGAGAGGAAGGTTTTTGTATATAATACATGGTACAATAGTAAAGAATCACGAAAAAATCTGTAGTATTGCACCCGTGCGAATCGGGGGCGGGTCGCTAGTTAGAAATGAATCATTAAGAATAATATATTATTTTACTCTGTGTAATTTTTATCATAACTTGAAGTAAAATATATTTATTTTCTCTCTTCTCTTCTTCATAAATTTCATAAACCGTTTTAATGTACCAGTTCATTCACAATTAAAATATATACACTTGTTAAACAGATAAAGCTAACAAGTTTTCACTTTTCAGTTGCCCGTGACGGTCTCGTCATGGCGATGTAAATTTTTGCTTTATGACTATAATAATAAAATTAATCAACAAAAGAAAATATTATGTAACAATTACAAATATATAATAATAATAAAAATTAAAGGTATAGCTACACTTTAGTCAAAATGTCCCAGTGATGAAAATACGTGGGGTAGCAATGACTGCGGTTTCTAATCTGACCGAACTTCACGCAGCTATTGCTATTCATTTGTAATTATAAATCATCGCCTGTATAAAAAACATCGTGAAATAATGCAGCATCTTGTGTATTTCAATATTCTACCACATTAGGGTAGCGTGGTAAAATTGATTCCAAATCTTGGTCCAACATTTACAGTATCCCTGTTAATTTTATGGTTTAACTAAATACTTAAAAAAAGTGATTCTAACAGGATGTTCAATCATTCATTATAATTAATAGACAGCGAAAATTTGATTCGAAGACTACATTTAAAGATTATTTCTTCATCCCAGTGAGATGCTTGTATATGAGATGCTATGTAACTAATGACTTTTTCGGTCATATCTGTCCTATCGGTCTTTTTGGAGTGATTCAGGCACAGGGAAATAGGTAAGTACGTAGCTTGAAAGTAGGCCTGACACATTCAAAACGGTACGTATAACATATACATATTGGTACGGTTATGTTAAGCTTAAAGCTTATAAGGAGGTTGGTTTTTCTGGTAACACACTATTCAGTCCAAATATATTTCTAAAATATAATATAAATATACTGCAACGCCTTGAAGTAACTGTGTGATATTTGGGATTGTGAAAATGTTCATAAATCCAAATATGCCTGCTGGCATATCGAAACCAAATAACAAATATTTTATAACTTCATTCGTTAAAAGCACATGCTCTTCTATTTTAGAAAGAACGAAGATATGTTAATTAATAATTATATGGAAAAGGCAGACTGCGATCATATCTACTGCAATATCTTATAGAAATTATCATAAGACACGAAAAGAAATCTACTTTTATGATGTTGCTTATTATGCACATTTATAATACCTACACATGTACTTGTATAACTTTAAGTATTTTTAATAGCTTTTTTTCAAGTTGAGTGATTACCTCCGCTCACAGACTTCGGCAATAAAATAAAAGATATGAAACCCTCTTTTTACGCCACAAATGCGCTACCAATCTTTTAATCTTAGAAGTTATGTCCCTTATGCCACTTAAAACTGGAACATGGCAATACAATATTCATCAGTAAGAATAGTTAGTTTGTGTTTACTTTTGTCTTGATTTTAATAGTGGCTTCCACGGTCCCAGTACCAGTCCGTAAAAAGAGTATTGTATGGTCTATACTACTATACTATACTATATAATATATATAACAAATCAATAAAATCTTATTTGATTACGGTTTAATTTAATGCGATTTATATATTTTTTCCAATAAATTTATGTGTCCAATAATTTACAATTTTATACATCACGTATAAAGAAGCATTTAATTAATAATGAAATATATAAGTTAATATCGTTATATTGTAACTAATATACTTAATTTTGAAAACATAACCTAAAAACTCATAAAAAACACGCGTTACAACCATTTACATCATTAATCATTTTTAATATTTCAGAAAGGCAACATAAGACACGGGTTAGTATTAAGTATATTAATGTGCAAGAGAATATGTTATAATGTATTTTAGTACTTTAAGCCTATCTCATGTTTATTAATTGTAATTAAGCGTTATACTTCACGTATCCGTTACGAAGGGAATTATATTATCATTAATGTTGCCATTTTAATTTCGCAGATGTCAAAGAGAGATTTTTTGATAAAATAATAATAATAAATAATAAATATTGGACAACCTCACATACATTACTCTGATCCCAAAGTAAGTAGCTAAAGCACTTGTGCTATGAAAAATCAGAAGTAACCACGGTACCACAAACACCCAGACCCAAGGTAACATAGAAAACCGATGAATTTTCTACACCGACTTGGCCGGGAATCGAACCCTGGACGTCAAGGTGGCGTACCCATGAAAACCGGTGTACACACTTCGCGACCACGGAGGTCATCGAATGATGGCTATATTTCATTAAAAAGATGAAATATTAAAACATCTACCTCGTAATCTGCCCCACACTAGGGGATGCCTACGCTTATACTCAGTAAGTATCATAAATAAATCGAGTATCATTGTGAATTGACATTATGAAAGCAAGTTTCGTTTAATATAGTAAAACTGATATGTGACTACGTAAATAAAGTGACTTTTTGAGTAAATAAAGTAACACCA
This sequence comes from Vanessa cardui, assembly GCF_905220365.1. Lineage (NCBI taxonomy): Eukaryota > Metazoa > Arthropoda > Insecta > Lepidoptera > Nymphalidae > Vanessa > Vanessa cardui. The sequence continues at coordinate 7,037,819 of NC_061133.1, forward strand.
CCAGTATCTGCTACCAACTTTTCCGATCTACACCTATAGTGGTTATAGGATGGGAGAGACGTTTACTGGGTTTATTAATGATTGCGCTTAGCCAACGTTATTACTATTATAATTAACGGTTATTATTTTCAATTTCTGGCCCAGTGGTTATAATGATTTCGGGTTCAATGGGTTCAAGGGTTGCTTGCCCGAGGCAAGCACCACTATACATATGTGCTTAATTTGTATTTGTAATTCATGTCGTCCTCGACGGTGAAGAAACACATCGTGAGGAAACCTGCATGTGTCTAATTTCCCCAAAATTCTGCCACATGTGCATTCCACCAACCCGCATTGGAACAGCGTGGTGGAACATGTTCGAAACCCTCTCCTTAATAGGAGAGGAGGCCTTAGCCCAGCAGTGGGAAATTTACGGGCTGTTACTTTACTTTACTTTTTTATAACTCGGACGATACCATTGGCTTCCTATTTAGGATTCAAAAGGCATTTGACCCTTTGATTTCTAAGTAAGGTAAAGGACAATTAATGGACAGTAAAGTAAATATGTAACGACTAGATGTAAAACGATCGTTTTTTTAATTAAATAAAATAACCTGATTAAAATGGGTCTTTAAGTTACAAAAAAATGTTATGATTCTGGTTTGACATCATTTTTTACGTGTATAATGTTACGTGTAAAATAATCGCTTTTCCTGTTCGGTCGATAAGTTTTCTTAAATCTCAATCAATACGCAACTCAAAAAAATATATATTGTGTATAATTTATACTAATATTCTTAGCTGTGGGAAAATTTCTTTGTCTTGAACCAATTTTAGTAATTTTTTCACCATTCGAAACCTACTTTATCCAGCAGTCACATAGGGTATATTTAAGTATCTAAAAATAACATTTCAGTATATACATATGTATATTGTATGTATGTACTCTTATAGTGGAGCAATCTGATTCTAAGAGAACGAAACCATGGGCATGCTATAAATTATAGATTTTAACATATAGTATCTCGGTCTTTCTTGTCTATGCGCTGAAAACACTAATTTTATTTTTAATTTGATATCTTTTAGACTCTCAAAATAAACATGCACCTCTAAAACAATGCAAATCATAATAACAGAAATTATACTATATTGTCTGTGGATATTTTATGAGAAAAAGATCAGTTCGCCAGAACAATGCTTGCACCCGATCATTGTGCTTAAGACAGGTCAGTTTCGAGATCCCAGGTTCATTGGACCTACTTCCCAGTATCTATTAATACACGTAAGGCCGGGATGAAGAATCATGTTTTCGTATAATGGAATAAAAATAAGAATCCACTAATCTGCTGCACAATTACTATTCTTAAGATTTTCCAAAAAAGAATAATATTCTACAACTTTATATTTTTAAAAACGTAAAAATAACGATGTTACATTAAGAATTTGAAAAAAAAACGAAAGACAAAATTTCTGATACACGTCGATTAAAAATGATTATACCTATCTTAAATTTTTGGTTTAATAAGCATCAAAATTAAATGAGGTTTTACCATGTATCAAAAATTATAAAAAAAGATGAAAACATGCATATTTAATTGATACAGTTTATGAGTTACGTATAAATAAATAGATAATTGAAGGTTAATTACAATTTACCGTGTTAAAAAGTATCCTTATGTTAGAACCTACCTACTAACCAACCTGATTTCACTTCATTTTTCGGAGTTTTTTTTAAATTATTATCTTGAATATATGTCGATAACCAACTTGGATTTTTCGGCGGACATGTCACTTTTGTCGTTTTTAATTTCCGACGAGTACTAGGTCGTGTCGTGCTCGTGCGTGGTCGCCTCGTCGTCGATGTGATCCGAGGGCTGTTCGTCTTAGGCGGGCGTCGAGTCGAAGTCGATATCGATACCTGAGGCTTTGCCGGCTTTCGTGTGCTAGGCCTCAATGGCGGTGTAGACGGCCGGCGATTTACCGGCTTTCTTGGGCTCGTCGTCGATGTCGGTATCGATGGTCGAGGCTTCACCGGCTTTCTTGTACTAGGCGCCAATGTCGATATCGATGGCCGAGGCTTTACTGGCTTCCTTGAACTGGGCCTCGATGTCTGAGTTGCACTATCTATCCATAGCTTATTTACATTTGTAAACGTCTCGTAGGGAAGACGCGAAATTGAACTAGATAACGTTTCGACGTATTGAGGTGGTTTAGTCACTATAAAGTTTGTTTGACTCGAAATATTTATTGTAGTTTTAATAACTTGAATCTTCTCATCACTTTTAGTTTTTTTCTTTGTCACGTTAAACTTGGGAACTTTATTCCTAACTATCACTTTAGTTTGGGGATTGAATGTGACATGTGTTGGAAGAGATTTTTCAAGAGATTCATCATAATCGTCCCAAAGCACTATATCGTAGGATTGCGAATCGGAGGTATCGGTGGATCGTAAAGGCCGGCGGTTCGCGACCGCCGCGCACGCCAGCAGCGCAAGCAGCGCCAGGCGACGCGCCATGTGGTGAGCGTGTTCGCATGGCGAGGTGCGCGCGCACTATACTCACTGACGCGACTTGCTTGCGCCAGAACGACCACCTTCCCTGCCACTATCATTACACGACGATGTCGCTTTCAACGCACCCGCCACCACTAGGTCAGCCCGTTTGTCCGCCCGAGTTTTACATCGAGCTCTCCATCTAACTATTATGTTCAGCGCATCTCGTTACTAGCTCTTTTCACCCTTAAGCTATACTTACCTGCTTGTAGTAAATTTTACTATGGTCGAGCTTGATGTTTTATTAGATTATTATAAGTTATGAGTTATACAATTATACTATAAGATAACTTTATCGCTTAATGCAAAGAATCAGCTGAATACTTTTTCCTTTTCAAAGTAAAAATCTAATTTCAAGTTTAAAATATTTTAACTTAAAAATACCTGAAAGCATATTGTGTTAATTATGACACGTCTGTCAAGCATAAACTAGATGTAGAAGTTGATACGACATTAGATAACTCAATTGATCAAGACCTAGGTAATACACCTAGCAAACCTGGGCATATATGACAGTGGTGTGGGTCTTTGATTCAATGTGGTCTCAGCGAATCACAAGCGATTCTTGTATTTCAAAAACATTTTTTCTAGACAGACCAGTTAAAAAAAACTACAAGCAAAGGGGTCCTATATCTGCAATGCACAAATTATATATTTATATTATTTTTACATTGTCGGAAGGCCTCGTTCGTTCGTTTTTATGATAGTTTTTTTTCGCATTGGTACCCAAAAAACGGGCCACTGACGAAAGACCAACTTTTCAAGTGCATTTATGCTCACAATTTGCCACGGAGATACGATTAGCATTCAAATAAGTCCGAAAGGCAAAACATATTTTTGAAATTTTTGACAAATTGGATTGAACTCCATAATAAGTGTTTGCTTTGAAGAAGTGTTATTAGTCTTCGTGAGATTCTTTCTATCAATATCTATCAAAAGAACATAATTCATAGAGTTTATTCCTAATCATCTAATTATATCGAAACGGTCACTTACAGTAACATACGGTAACAACCACACGTTTGATAAAAGTGGATGATACTAGCTTATTGTTCGCAAGGGAAATGTAAATAATCAAATTAGTTACTTTGAAGCGTGAAATGTAGTCCATATCACACGGTTCGTTTGAAGTCGCAGCGGACAGTGGGGATGTCGATAAAGTGCAATAAGCAGACTCACTTAACGGGTCACTGACTAAATAATAGTTATAATAAAGTGATAAGTATTGTATTATGTCTAGTATGCTATTTTAGCTTTCCATTATTTTCTACTTGAAGCTGAAGATTGGGTCACGTTTTTTACACATCGTTCAATTCAAAACTTGGAATCTAATTTTGAAAATGACAAAATTCTAATATTTGATACTGTTTTTATGTTCTGTTCCAATGCGGGTAGGTGGAATACACATGTGGCAGAATTTCTATGAAATTTGTCACATGCAGGTTTCCTCACGATGTTTTCCTTCACCGCTGAGCACGAGATGAATTATAAAGACAAATTAAGCACATGAATCAGCGGTGCTTGGCTGGGTTTGAACCCGCAATCATCGGTTAAGATGCACGCGTTCTAACCACTGGGCCATCTCGCCTCTAAATATATAACATGCCATATTTATCCATATATCCAATATGCGAGTGCACTAGAGGGTTAAATTTTACAAGCTTTTACTTTCACTTACTCTACTTGTCTTAGTAGTGGGTCAAGTCTAGCAACTGAATCGTAAATATGGTCAGTTTACTGATTGTGCTCAAAGTTTCGTGTTAGTGACAATCTCTACCTCTCTATCTCTCCCTTATTTAAATTACTGAAAATGCTCCAGTTCACCTAACTCAATAGGTATACTAAACCAAGACTTAATGACATCAACGATTATCATAAATGGTTATTTATGTTTTCATCAGACCTTCGACCTTCGAATTGGCCAATTCAATTGAAATTTTAGAACAATTTTAGCCATCAATTCGTCAAAGAGGAATTACGAGTACCTACTTATTAGTAATGACTTCTTTCCGTGTTTAAAAATACAAGTTGATGAGAAAACAATGACTTCGGCTAAATAGGAAACCGTGATTACTTTAGTGACATTGTCTTCTTAATTTTTTGTTAATTATTTAGTATATTTAAATAAAAAATAGCACAAAATAGAAAGGATAAGAAAATTACGGCTTCTTTTTTACTTACTTAAAACTTTAATATTTTAGGACCTCCTCTTCTTTAAATATATTTTTTTTTAAATATGAGACAACATCACATACATTACTCTGATCCCAATGTAAGTAGCTGAAGCACTTGTGTAATGGAAATCAGAAGTTACGACGGTACCACATACACCCAGACCCAAGACAACATAGAAAAGTAATGGTAATCTACATTGAGTTGGCCGGGAATCGAACCCGGGACCTCAGAGTGGCGCACCCATGAAAACCGGTGTACACACCACTCGACCATGGAGGTCGTCTTCTATATTTGGATTTTGTCTGCGACTCTTGAGTTACAATAAAATTGTCGTTTAATCTACTAAACCTATAAGGATACCTATAACTTATATATAAAAAAACGTGTACTACAACGAGAAATAAAAACAAATCATAAAAGGAAAAATCAAGAAAGGTGATTACCAAGAAAAATCTTTATGCAACAGTCGAAGAAGAAAGTTACCGAGCCTTATATCCAAGTCGTTAGACGAACAAAGACTTATTTGGAAATTACCCGACAATAGCGCATTAGCTCTTAGTATGTATATATGTCATTATGTATGAGTTCTTTGCATTTTTTAACTTTATTACAATGCAATGTTTAGCTAAACGTTAAAAACTTTATTCCAACTGTGACTATCTCATCGAATATGAAAATTACCTTATATAAATGAATATAGTAATGAAATACACAAAATGTTTTAATTAATTTTAATTAAAAGTACATTAAAATAGTTGACCATTATGGATTATCGTTTATAAAGCTAAATATATTGTTGCTTTTGTTTTTAGTTCTATTATAAATAAAAACTCAATAACGTTTATTTGAGCTGGACGATCTAATCAGCAGAAGATAAAATCTAGTTTTTGGAACATTATGGATAATATACGAAACACTTTGAAACTTTCTCTTGAAATTTTCTCCTACAATTCTTTTATTCTTCATACAATTCTCCTATCAACAGTTTATTGCCTATCTAATTAAAAAAATATCGTTCAAGGCATGTTAAGACATAAATATGAGATATATATTACCTTAATCGTATATGATGTTCTGTTGGCCTAATGGTCGAAATTTGGCCTTAATCAATTGTTGAATGTGCTCATAATTCTTGCAAGGGCGACATTCAACTATATGCAACGTTTAAGTGATAATGCCAACGTATGTCAATTTTCATGTAATCAAATTAAAAAGAAACGGTTAAAGACAGATGTCTACTAAATATTTAGTATTGATACGCCTACCTGATGTAGTTTAGTAAGTATTAAAGATAAATAAAGTAAAATGAATGGGACGGAAGCAAAACTGTAGGTAGAAACCGATTAAATGTACATACTTATTTATATTATTTAATAAAATGATATATGTACGTTCTGTTTTTTTTATTTGAAATAAAAATGGCGGAAGGTATATAAAGAAGAAATCTTTTACTTACCGTTTTGCCTTATATTAGTTGTTCATTTGAAACTATGAGGGATTTTTTTAAATTTTTCAATTAAATTTTTTTTGTTACTGTATATTTAAATAAGTAAATGGAAGAGCAAAAAATAAAAACCAAGTTTTCTAAACTTTTTTTCTCTTATGAAACGTATGGTTTTTGATAAAAAAAATCCACGTCATCGTCTTTCGAGGAAATATACCAAGAATAAAAATATATCAGTGCGAAGAAATTATAAATTTAATGATATTTATAATTTTAATAATAAGAGGGTAGATACTATATATCTCTTACCTATAATCTTTTGCCTTGCTGGGTGAGAAAAGGATACAACATAAACGGAATTCTAGAAAGTAATGTCCTTAATTAGACCAACCGACGACGCAGAATATGGATGATTCTGCACCGATTGTTCAGTGTCATATCTATATATTTGACAAAATAAGTAAAGAATGTTGCCTATAAATAAAAATATATAGTAACTTCGTCGTGGATTTTTTTCTTTTTAAATTTCATTGCTTTGTTTGCATTAATAGTAGTTAAATACTCTGAAAAATTTAATTTAAATAGAGTGAATTTGACTTTCGAATGATAGTGATAAGAATATGATATTTCATCATATATATTTTAGAAAATTCTTGTCCGAAATGAGCAGTGTTACAGTATTCTTGAAAAATGAAACAGCTGGTTTACTGGGTTAAGTTTAACGTTATTTTAGGATTCTTATAATGTAAAGATTAATTGAGCTTAACAGAAAACTTTGTTAATTTAAGTACTTATAGTTAGTTATATTATATTAAATACTTTCTAGTTTTGGTCTAGTTACCATATAGGTGATTAACATCTTATTAAATACTTGAGTTCAGATAATATTTTAATAAGGTGTAAATGGATCATGCGAGCGTAAAGTTAACATTACATTAAACTATGGTTTTTATTTCCGCAAAACAAGAGTTTTCGCGAATTCGTTCTACTTCTACTTTGTATATGATTGTAATATATTGACCTGTAGCTTATATATATACTCGAAGTATAAGTATATACATCAAGTGTACTATATATACTATACATACATCAAATATATTATATATACTTGTGTGTGTCTATTGTTCGAATATAGAAGTTTATGAATCGTAAACGCTATTTACTCCTCTCTTAGCTTTTTTTTTAATAAAATGGAATCAAATATTAACAAAACCTTCATTAATAAGGCGTATTACTCGATAAATAATTGTGTCGATGTTTAAAAATACGTAGAGTCAGTATTCGCTGATTTCTATTCCACATAAGTATACATATATACTTCGTACTTGACTGTCTAGACGGTTATTGTTTGAAGAATATACCTTCTTAACTGGCGGTAGTTATAAATTTAATTTAATAATATAAAATCACGATACAAAAGTACTCGCTAGAGCCTCCTTATTTTTTTTTTTTTTGACAAATAGATCAGAAAATGGCTCTAAACTATTTTGCCTTTGTCTATTAATATAAATATGTTTTTATTTTACATATAGTAAAAAAACGTGTGTCAGGCAAGCACGACTGAAATCGAACGTTCTTCAACTGTATTTATAACTACGGTGAAGTTAAAACAGTGGACGAGGTCCTCGCTAAGGAATGGATTATCGGTCTCTTGCTTTTGTGATTGAATTTTTAACATATGCTTAAAAACGGTAATATAAAATAAAACAATTATTATAACAATGTGCAGGTACTGCGTACTGTTTTAATAGTATTAATATGTCTACCTCGGTATAATATTATTTAAAATAAAATAAATTTTAATAAATAGGGCGGAAATAAAAGTGTTGCGAAAAAATATTACAAAAAATATAATATATGTAGTTCTGGTTTGTTTAATATAAGCAAAAACGGCAGAAGGTATATAGAGAATTAAAATATACCGTTTTGTACACATATACACATGTGGTTTTATTATTAATGTTTTTGACTAAATTTTTTTTGACATAATAATTATAACTTTAATTTAAAATTCTATGTACATAAGAATGGTTTTTAATAGAAAAAAAATCTAACGTACATAGTGTTTTAAAATTCATACAAAAATATAAGAATCAGTGCGAGGAAAATGTACATTTTAATATAAATTAAATGTTTGTAGATCACGTTAAATATAATAATTATTAGGGCACTATATTATTGTCAGTATTGGTGGGATTAATTATGAATATAATCAGGTATTTTTAGATATAGTGTTAAGTAAAGAAAACTATCACGGAGAGGCAACAATTTGTTTATCCGCAAATATTCTATCAACGTCGAATTACATATTTTTTCAAAAAGGTTTTATAATTAAAAACCTATAATAATAATTGCATAGATAATGATTTAGTTCAGTAAAAACTACGTAAATATCACATATGTTGATTTTGACATTTCTAAATAATTTTCTTTATCTAAATAATTTAAACTACTATTTCAAAGTTGTCGCATTTGTGATTCGATATCAGTTTCATATTTATTCTTAACATAAACTTAATACCTGGTGTGATAATGATGGTTATGCTTAAATCGTTTGGTCAACGCCTTTCTTCCCGGAGTGTTTGAACTTCTCACAAGTCTAGAAAACCTAATGACATCCAGGTTTATTTTTGTAAATAAATATTACGTGAAACTTGTCCTTGAAACGTCAAAGCATATTCAAAGACCGACACTGAACGAAATGGATGATGATGAAGAAAATAGAATTTGGCTATGGAGTAAATAATTATGTTTGTAAGTGCTATTATATTTTTTATTCTTAATGGGTTGAACATGACATTGAAGGGTGAGTGAGCCAGTGTAACTACAGGCAGAAGGGAACTAACATCTTAGTTCCCAAGGTTGGTGGCACATTGACTATGTAAAGAATAGTTAATATTTCTGACAGCGTCATTGTCTACGGGTGATGGTGACCACTTACCATTAGGTGGCCCATATGCTCGTACGCCGACCTATACCATAAAAAAAAATTAAAAAGAAAGGAAAAAGACCAGAGGTTTGACAGACATCTATAGTGTAATATAATAACAAAACAGTTCGCCTAATTAATTTCTTTAGGTAGATATATCCTATGTAGTCTTATTCGATCCATACATAATCGCTTTAAATCTCGATTGATTCATGAAATCATGTCCAACGAAATAACAAATGTATAAACCTTTATATCTATACGTAAAGCGATTATTTCATTTTAGATGAAAAAATTAAGCGCCTATGTAACTGGGTCAATTGATATACTTAGTTTCATTTATAATTTTTATAGATAATAAAATTTCGTTGGACTTCTATTTCACTTATATGGTAGATTCATGTTAGATTTGGTGCAAAGGTAACCCAGCGTTTTCTAAACAAAGTAAAATCGCTTTAAAGCTATAAGACCGCCGGTTGTACCATCTTTTCTTTATATATACTTACTATAAGGCTAACCTGTTTAATTTGTGGTGTACAATAAAGTATTTAAATAAAATAAAATAAATAAATAAAACTAGCGCTGTTATGGTAAAAGGTAAAAATAAAAATTTGTAATTTAAGTTTTAAAAGCCGATACTATAATTAAATATAATGTTTATCGCTTAGTGAAATAGAAAACAACACAAAATAAATATGTATGTTTTAGGTACCTATTCAAATCAGTCGGGGCGGTGTCATTAGTAAGTTATCGCAATAGACGCTTTAATTATGAATTGTAATATTACATACCTTCTTTGCAGTACTAATTTGTACTGATTTGTATATTTATTTACATTAGAAATATTACTAGCATTTGCATTTGTAAATGTCTCACACGATGGAAGGAGGTCACCACTGGCCGAAGTTAGTAACGCCGTAATTTTTTTTAACCATTCCTCGTACCGGTAAAGCGCCACCGACCTTGAGATCGGGGATGATGTGTCCCTTGTGCCTATAGTTGGCTCACTGGACTTTCAAATCAGATCACATCAATACCACCAATATACCATATTATATTCTAATTATTGGATATTGTAAGTAGATAGTAATTACTCAGACGGTCTTGCACAAAGTTCTACTGTCAACATGTAACAGTGTAGTTATTTCATCAGTTTTGTATTTAAGTTTAGAAGGTACATACATCATAAACATTATTCTTATTTAATTTGTATTAAATAAGAGCATCTGACAGTGCAGAAACTTGCAGAAATGTTTTGAATTTACAAAAATGATCTTATATTCTGATGCTAAATCATTATTCTTTAAATTTGACAGGAAAAAAATTAATTATGACGAACTAATTAATACCTTATTGAGTGATAATTTGATTTCCAAATACATATGTTACCTAATGTAACGCAAAAAAATAGTCACCTAGTCTTCGATAAAGGAGATCCCATTATAAATGATAGCAAGGTATTTTTAGGAACTCTATTAGATTCAAAGTTCAAGGTATTCCTATTTATCATCCCTAAAAAGTCTCAGAATTAGCTCTGAAGCATAGGCGTTTAGACAACCAACTGAAATTGATACAATTCGTTTGATACTTTAAGTCATGTTGTATGTCATCATGTTTTAGACTTTATTACTTTGGGGTAATGCTTCTGACTTAAAACGGTATTCGCTCTTCAGAAACGAATAAGTTAGTTAGTAATTAGTCTAGTATTTACGATACCACAGATTATACATGTACATAGAAATATGAAAAAAATGGCACATAAGCAATATGTTACTCTGGCTATTTTAGAGGCTAAAAACGCTATACTTTTATATCTGCAAACAAGTTTTGGTTTTACTAATAAATATTTTATTCTTTTTGCTTAGATGATCATTTTTGTTTATCACAACATTTGTATCGTGCTTATTCATATACGTTTGAATCCCATTAGAGGCTACGTAACTAAATATAACGCACATCAACGCTTGACTTCAAAATTTAAATATATATATATACGCTTATGGCAATTGTATGGATTATTACTTACATTTTAAATACTGCAATTAAGGTTAATCTGTAAACAAACGCTGTCAATTAGTGGTTGTTGTGTGTTGGGCCAATAACACAAATAACTAAGAAAAGAGAAGAGTAATTATTACACTATTAATTAAAATAACATTTTCTAATGATTTTTAATGTATATGAGGTCCAAAAGTCTTATTAAAGGGAAAAATACTGCATAAGTAGTTAGTAGTTTTATGACGCTACAGACCTAGTAAAGAAGTGTACCGTTAGGTATCTATAAATTTTAATAACGCTGCTTTATTGTAAATAACTTACCTGAGGTCATACTGTCGTTTTAATAGTCATAATAACCTCAGCGTTATTTAGTTTTATGCACATTTATTCATAATAATCTTGACGATTTGTTTATTTGTATATGCATTTTATGCGCATAAAAATCAAAAAGGAAAATACCTAATAAATAAAAACGAAATGATTCGTTACGATTAGTAGCGTAGTAACAGGAGGTGATAAAGTCTGATAGGTGCCTAACGAAATATGTTACAGCCGGGCGAAACATTGCACATGCCTGTTTCGCCACAGGGCCAAAGTCATCGAGTTTCCGAGGGAGTGGCAAAGCGAGCGGTCGTGTTGCTTGCCTACGTACTCCTCGCTCTAATAACCTAGCTACTTTACACTCGTCCGTGATTGTCAAGTCGGGGCCAAGAGAGGTCACTGGCACTCGAAGACTATCCGACGGGGTCATTGTCGCACGACCGGTAAGGTACCGTCCGTTGTATTCGATAGATGAACTTTATTATGTCTTCTTACGACGTTTTTTAATTCGAGTCTGCTCTTTCCCGCCTTGCAATCAAGGAGGAGTAAACGAATTAATAATCTTACTACATATTGCAGTGAAATATATTGTTACATTTTTAATTTTAATTCACATAATATGCATTCCTAGAAGATAGTAAATTATATTTGTGAACCAAAAAAATTCCGATAACCCCTAACCTTTGCATTTTAAATAACAACAACAAAAATAAAAAAAAAACATTTAGGCACTTTAAATGATTGAATTTTTATTTATCAGTAATTATTAAGTCCGTCGAACATAACGATGTTCGATGTTAAATCCCTAATTGCTAATAACTTATCGAAACTCACGAGTCTCTTTTTTCTCTTACTGTGGTAAGCTAAACGAGAATTGCCATCAACAGATATCATATAAATGTTTATCTGACATCTGGAGAAACATCCAAACCTAAAATACCTAATTTATACCAAAGAGTATACAGTAAAAAGTATGTATATAATTAAATTTTTTGCATGCAATGTAATAATAATTTTATTAAAGTTATAATCATCTGACTGTGAAAACTAAAAATATACATAATTATAAATATGCTAATTAATTTAAATTATATTTGCCATATATTGTACAGTTTATTATAATAGAGGAGGTCTTGATGGTAAGTCTAAGTCTACCACCACCACTCATAGTTGTCGGTACCGTAGAAAATAATTATCATTGTCGTCTATACTTCACCAACCCTGGGAACTAAAATGTTCTTTCTACTTGAATTTACACTGACTGACTCATCTTTCAACAAGAACACACCACTAATAAGTATTGATGTTTGGTGGTACAATATATATTTTGAGGGTGGTAACTACCCAGTCGGACTACTACCAAGTAATCGCTCTTTCATCGAAAACTTTTTTTTTCAATATAATTAATGTCCCTTCATCATATCAAAAATGTCACATGACTAGATAGAGCACTAGATCTAGATCACCCAGGTGGGACTGAACTGTTTTTTTTATTTAGGTATTTTTTTTTAGATAAATAAACTACTTTAAATAGATAAATGCAATATTACTTATCTAAAAACAAAATTAGAAACAAATATTTAAAGTCGTTTCCAAAACGTACGAAATAAATTATATATATATATATATACATACTCAATAGTACTCATTTAAAATTAGAAGTTAATTACGCTGCCGTAAGCTGTTATTACTGCCTAGTTTCGCATATCGTACATGAATAGCCAATTTATCAAAACCGACAAGTATTGTTCTAAACTTAAGGTCATTATTCGATGTATTAGTTAAAATTCTAAATTGAAAATTGTACTCGAAAAATACAGCTGTTATTTGAGTCAAACTCACAATGCATAATAAATATGCAAAGTAGAACACGGTCGATTTACACTATGCGTCAGTTAATCAAACATAGTTATTATAATATACATATTACTTAGATCAGAATAATGTATAAAAATTTCTACAAAATGAATGTAAGGGCAGATATAACGATATATCTACCTATTTATTGCTTGTTATTTTTACACATTAATCGAAATAAGTCTTAAGTCATCAAGTTATTTATGCTAAGTATGTTATGTACGCTATGTAAGGTGCAACCATAATAAAAGAATGACATATTTTAAATAAGTATCATATTTTGTTTTTGTTTAAAGTAATGGGTATATTAAATTTTTAGTATTATTTGCACCTGTGGTCATTTCGTATGACCTTGTTTATATTCCAGCGTTATTCGGGTTTCGGTTCAACCGAAAACAATAAATTACGTTAATTTTCTTGTTATTAGTTTTGCATTTTCATTCAATGCAAATGCATTCGCATAGTATATGAATTGCAAAATTATAAAATTTCCTTTTCGATCTAAATATGATTGATGATCGACTGTCAAGATTATGATGAAGTTTTCATTTTAACAACTATAAATAAATGTATCTTTATAATTGTAAAATGTCAAAATAGACCTATTTGAAATTATACTCTTGATATTTTAATATAACTTGTCACTCAGAGAATCCGATCCTTAGAGATGATAATTACTTAGCCGTATAATCGTAAGCTGAATAAGTAGGTATATCATTACACATAGTCATGGCTTTGTCCATTTAAAACAATAACAGTTAGAATTCAACATACAGTAAACAGTCTCTTCGAGTCGAGGTTGTAAATCGTGTACCGGATGTATCTAATTAAATCAAAATTTTATACAATCAAGTAACTAAATTATGAAAGAGCATTCATTGGTATTCAACTTCTTTGGTAGCAGTTTTTTGTGTCTAGACTGATAAAAAATAAAGTTTAAATATTGCATACATCAAATGATATGATACCTACTACTGACCTCAAATTAAACCTTTGTAGGTTACAATCATCTTATTATTTCGTTTTTATTAATGTAGCGAGAGTCTACTGTCGCCAATTATCCAACTTCTAATACCTATGTATAAGTTAGGTATAATCTAAGCAGTTTCATATATGCTTAACCTAAGTCATAATAGTTGGAATTAAAAATACTATAGTCATTTATTTTGTTTGCAATGATTCAGAATTTCAATTTTTTTTTCAAGCTACTCGTTAATGATGATTTTAACTCGATGTACTGCTTGCCAGTCGAGATGGCCCAGTGGTTGAATCGCGTGCATCTTAACCGATGATTGCGGGTTCAAACCCAGGCAAGCACCGCTGTTTCATGTGCTTAATTTGTCTTTATAATTTATCTCGTGCTCAGCGGTGAAGGAAAACATCGTGAGGAAACCTGCATGTGACAAATTTCATAGAAATTCTGCCACATGTGCATTCCACCAACCCGCATTGGAACAGCGTGGTGGAATATGTTCCAGACCTTCTCCTCAAAGGGAGAGGAGGCCTTTAGCCCAGCAGTGGTAATTTACAGGCTGTTGTTGTTGTTGTTGTTGTTGTACTGCTTGCTATGTGTTATACTTTGACTAGCATTCAGCTACAAATTAATATCGACGGTCTCATTGAGATGCCATATTATGAGTAGGAATGAGGACCATGTTTGTAAGGAAGGTTGAGCATGGATGCGGATGGATATAGCGGTAGTAGACGCCCAAAGAAACGATGGATAGATTGTGTGAAAGAAGATATGGCCAGAGAGAATTTTACTTATGAGATGACGACTGACAGAGAAGTATGGCAGGAGAAGACATTCTGCGCCGACTCCAAATAAAACTGGGATAAAGGCAGGATGACGATGACGGTATTCTCTTTAAGTTGACGACGATTGGAACCAATTACGAAGCTTGCACATCATGAAGAATTTACATAAAACTAAAAAATATTTCCTGAAATGAGTATTAATTTTATTTAAATAATATTAACACCTCTTAGACTCTGTATCAAAAGTTACCATATTATGGCCGCTATTTGTTGCGGAAGATTGATGGATTTTGCGATAAGCCAGAACGGTTTAAACAAAAAAATCTTCCTCATAGTATTAACATCTTACCTTACGGTAATGTCATTGAAATAGATAATTATAAAACAATTTCAGTTGAATAATGTTCCGCGTTACACAATTCCATAACATTGTCTAGTTCGTGTATTTTCAATACTAGCATTTGTTTTTCCTCTTGTATTGCAGATAAGCGGTATGAAGCAAGTATCATGGAGGTTCGTTTTCATACCAATATATTTGTGCATTGCACTGTCGAAAACAGTTTTGCCTCAAGTTTTGGATGATCAAAGCCTGAGTCCTGAAGTGATTCAAATCAAGGAGACGACGATTCAAGGAAGTCAGCTTTCAGAAAAAGATCTTCAGGTAATTTTATTAATCAATTTCTTATTACTGATATAAATAATAATGATCATTTTATCGTTATTTTTTCCGCCTATTTTTGATAGTGATAGAAAAAAATAATTAAACAATATATCGTCTTGCTAACATTATATCGTTATCGTCCAATATTGTTAAATATTTAGTACATTAATGTCATGATAGTATGTATTTTTTTATGTATAACACATGGCCGTGATGTTAATCGAAATGGTATTAGTTACATACATAATAACTTTAATTATATATTTATAACATATGTTATTGTATGACAATCTGCATATAAAATAATAACTATAATTGAATGTTCTCTAATTGGTATGATTTTTTTTCTGTCAAGAAATTCTAGTGCCTAGAGTTAATAAATTCATGTTTTTGAAAGTACGCAAACCCAAGCCTGATATATCTTCGATCGTTTTCGAACTTTACCTGTGTCACTTACACTCCTGGCCTAGAAAATATATTATGCACAATTGGATCCGTCTTAAGAATGTCGTGGCCGCAATTTAATCGATAGTAAAATTCATGTATTTTTTAACTTTTTAGTGCGAAAATTGTTGAATGTATGTAATTGATACTCGACCTTGTTTTTCGGAAAATATTAGATTTTCAATTTCTTGATTGAAAACACTGTAGGTAACCTAACCTATTTGCGAATAAAGTGGAAACTTAATTATCAAACAATTATATTAATTACAATATACCATAGAAATGGTAAAATCAGTGTCTTTTCAACCGACTTCAAAAAGGAGGAGGTTATCAATTCGTCTGTATTTTTTTTTTCGTAAACTGATTAACAATGCGGATCACAAAGACTAAATTCATTGCATACGATAGAAATAATTTTAATTACAAAATCCATTAAAAAATAACATTCATTTATAATTTCAATTCCAAAGTGTCAATTTTAACTTTATTAACTTTTCGTATTTCACAATGGTTGATTAAAGATGCGCTATTTGAATTCCCAAATAAATATTTTCGACCCAATTCCTCTTTACAATTGTTATTGTTGTTCTCATTAATAATATTTTATAGACGAAATATCTTTTATTGATTATTAAAAAAACTACTACTACTCTCTTCATACTGTCCCTAATAATGAGGAAACAAAATAATAAATACACAGTTTTACGAGAAAGCTTGCAGAAGGAAGTACTCCAGTTTTATGAACTCGCATCTTATCATTAAAGCAGAATCACGCATATTCATTCGTCTGTAATGCTTTCTAAGTATATTTAATCACGAAGTTCAATTAAGCAAGCACGGTACCTAATTTAATTCTAAAAATAATATATACTGACGCTTTGTTTTTTGTAAATCTTTTGCAGACTAGTCGTAATATTAGCATACAAGGCAATGACTTCGTTTTGGATGGAAGTACTTTTCGGATTATGTCGGGGTCTCTGCATTATTTCAGGCTACCGTCGGAATATTGGCGGGACCGATTGAGAAAATTAAGAGCAGCTGGTCTGAATACTGTGTCCACGTAAGTAAATTTAAATAAAAGAAAAACAAGACAAGAATCCAATGATATTCTAATAAACAGATATGTTATACCCATACTAAACAACAGAAAAATTGTGTCGCGCCGGGGACCGTTTATTTTACATTTCGTTACAAGTAAAAAGGATAGCTTTATAAAAACAATAAGTAAAAGGGATAACTAGATGTTTTAATTACGCAAAACGTATTACTACATAATTATGATGTATTATAACGTATTACTGGCATAATTATGATGAAAACGACTAAAGGCAAACGTTCCAATTAGGACGTTTTCTAGTCTTCCCTTTTTGCGCGTTAATGACATATCTGTTACTAGAACATCATTGCAAGAATCCGTATAGTTTATATGATATTCAAAAGCTAGCAAGGATACAATAATATACATATCATGAACTTTCACGAATTAGTGTCTACTTTAAAGCTCGTAACTAAAGTTCGGTGTTAGAGTAACTAGCCCACTGATTTGTATAATTTTAATTTCTACACGAAACATTTTACGGCTTCAGCTGTTCAATTATTGTTAGGTTTTTAAGTTTCTAATTTCTCTAAGAGGTCGGCAAAGGTTGTAAGGCTACGCGACACACTTTCCAATATTTAAAATTAAAATATTACAAACACAATTTACGAAAGTACAATTTCTATGGCTTCGAGATATTTTTTATGTTAATTTCCTTTTGAACTTTTTGACATATTTTTTTATTTTCCATTCGAAATCGAACTTGTAACCTGGCCTATTACTAAAATAAATAAAACAAAATATAATGATGATTTTATAAAACTATACATTTTAAGCTATATCAATTTATTTAAATTTTATTAAAACATTATATTTTAACATCAAAAGAAACAGAATTACTGGTATAATAATTTAATAACTTTATTTAACCACCTTAGCTAATGCGCTTTACATATAGTCTTCAGAATTAAAATTATCAACAAAGCATTAGGTATGCAATTATACAAAACAATTTATCGTAAACATAATAATTTCCTTTAATTGCGTGTAATTTACTTTTCCAGGTATGTAGAGTGGAGCAGCCACGAACCGGAAGAAGGTTTGTACACGTTTGACGGAGACAACGATATCGTCCGCTTTATACAAATAGCCGCAGAGGAAGAACTGTACGTGCTCCTGCGACCAGGGCCTTACATTTGTGCCGAACGAGATCTAGTAAGAAATGGTTCATATCCTGATCGGGTTTCGTTCGTAGAAATAAAATTAATTCTTAAATATCACGTATAAAACAATACCCAATAACAATGACTAGTATCTACGTATTTAAATTTCGAACAATTTAAATTGTAAAATTTTAGTAAAACCGATTGAAAGAGATAGTATATAATAATTTGCGCTCAGCCATTTATTAAACAAATAAAGCACCAATTCAATTTAATGTTTTCCAAGAATGGATACACAGACATATAGACAGTATCAAATGTAGAGATGAAAATTTGTTTAGGTACTAATAATCGTTAATTAGGCGAGTGCATCACATAATCAATGTATTTCTTTCTGATTATATTCGTCTGCATCCTTAAACCCTTAGTTATTAAAATTTATGATGCTTAAATTTATTTTGCCTTTCCTTACAGGGTGGTCTTCCTTACTGGCTTCTCAGTAAATATCCGAAAATAAGATTACGGACCACAGATAAAAGTATTTTTTTTTAAATCTAATAAATTCATTTATACCTACTAACGCGAGTCGACTTTGCTTTAATTAATGTCATTTTTATATTTGTAGATTTTATAACTGAAACCGACAAATGGATGACTAAACTATTTAGCCAACTTAAACCTTTGTTATACAAAAATGGAGGCCCGATAATAATGGTGCAGGTAAGAACATTACTTTATTATAACTACCTTCTTATTCAAATAAAATTCTTCCATAACAAAAATCTTTTGTTTCAAAATCATTACATAGTATATAAAACAAAGTCGCTTAATTATCTGTCCCTATGTATGCTCAGATCTTTAACATTCCGCGACGAATTTTGATGCGGTTTTACTTTAATAGATAGAGTGATTTAAGAGGAAGGTTTTTGTATATAATACATAGACAATATAGAAAAGAAACAAGAAAAAATCCGTAGTATATTTAGTATCAGCTTTGCACCCGTGCGTTACCGAGGGATAAAATGTGTAAGCAAAAAAGCTAAGTAAACTCCTTGCAGGTGGAAAACGAGTACGGCAGTTACGGCAGCAGTAAGGCATACATGAAACAGGTTCGCGACCTAATAAAACAACACGTCGACGACGACGCTTTATTGTACACAACAGATGGTCCGTATCATTCGTATTTTTATGACGGATCCGTCCCGGGCACTCTGACTACCATAGACTTTGGACCGACAGGTATGCGATACAAAACAATTTAAAAAAATTAAAGCATATTATTCACTACAAGATGATATTAAATATAGTAAGCGTGGACTTAGTATTTATTGGATGGATACGCCTATAAAAAATTGGAAAAGAGTAGCTACTGAGTTTCTTGCCGTTTCTTCTCGGTATCTTTAAATTTAATTTAGCAGTGTAACACGACAATTCAAAGTGCTTTTATAAACCTACTTAAAAACACTTAAATAATATTTACATTTTTAAATCTAGGTTTTTTTACAAGTTGTAAACTTGTAAAACGTAAGTTATTTTTAGTAAGTTAACTATTTTTCAGGCAAAAGAAAACATTTCAGTATTATCCTTGCACACCCAGTAAAACGCTTTTCTGCGCTTGCTGCGTTTGTTTTGCCTTTGACAATACACTGCATTTATTTAATATTTACATATAAAATAGTAATAATTCCTATAACAATTTACAGCTAGTAAAGCAGTAGACATGTTCAAAGAGCTGCGCGCGTTCATGCCAGAGGGACCTCTGATGAACTCAGAATACTATCCCGGCTGGCTCACCCACTGGAGCGAGGATTTGCAAAAAGTAACCACGGAACGTGTTGTTGCAACACTAAAAGATATGCTGGATAATAAGATCAACTTCAATATCTACATGTTCTTTGGCGGCACCAATTTTGAATTTACAGCAGGTATTCACTGGACTTGTTCTTTACTTACTTTACATTTGACTTCCTTTACACTTGACCAGAATCTGTGCATACATTTGTGCACTATAATTTAATTAAGTCCCAGTTACCCAATGTATGTAAGGTAAATATGACCTTACTCTTAGTACGTCGAGAATGAGAGCCATGTTTATATTTCAACAGTAAAAGATCAATTTACATTATTTAACAGACATTTTAAGAAACAAAGTATCTAACTACTTTAACCTATTTATGAGTGTTCTCGTATACCATGACATTCACTTTCACTGTATTCTACTTATACTGTTTGATTAAAAGCAAAATTAATCATTATACAGTAATAAATATTAACCACCTTTACATAAAAGCAATCCAAACAATTTTGGCTTCTATGTATTAGCCAGATAGTATTGTGTTTCCGAAGCATTTTATAATTACTTGTAGTTGATTCTTAAATTGACCAGCCTTATGTAAAACCGGTGGCTAATAATAATATAAGATAAACATAATTAGGGCGCATGCTAATATTTCTTACATCAATATTAGCGAAGTAATGAATTTGTACTGATAAGAAACACCAAAGTGATAGTACAGGGATTCAATATACCTACTACAAAAGACACTCTATATTAATTGTAACAATAAGGACTGTAATAACAAATAATACTGACAAATTAGAAAAATTATGATTTATTTTACGTTCTAATCCTATATATTATTAATAAATCGTTAACTTAATAAAATATGTTATATGTAATTATTAAAATTAGTAGGCACCAGGTATTATGTGTTATGTAAAAATAGACTTATTAACTAAAATACGTAATTTCTATAATATAGCTAATTTATTTTTATTTTAACTTTTAGGTGCTAATTATGCTTCTAGTTACCAACCTGACATCACATCTTATGATTACGATGCTCCACTATCTGAAGCTGGAGATCCGACTCCAAAATATGACGCTATACGCGACACATTAGCCAAAGTAAGAATAGTACATCAACTATTTCATTAACAAAAGAATTTATAACTTATAATCAAAAATGTTTAATATTTTTTTTAGTATAATCTTGTACCCGAAAATATACCTGCCCCCGTACCGTCTAAAAAAGGGGCGTACGGCCAAATAACTCTGAGTCCAAAAATCAATTTACTATCTCCGGATGGTCGTTCGAAACTTGGAATAAAATACAAAGATGTTAATGGACCCAATTTACCGACGTTCGAGGAACTGCGGCAACGCAGCGGTCTCGTGCTATACGAAACGACGCTTAATGAAACCGACGGGATTCTGTCAATAACAGCGCCACGCGATTGGATATTTGTTTTCGTTGATAATGTACGTATAGTTATATACATGTATGCTTTTATTAAATAAATAAATAAAGAGCTGACAAAGCGTTCTTAACAGAAGTGAAAATCTTCTATCAGAAATGTTATGTCTATAAACGCGCCCAAGAAGTTTCACTTCTAAAATAAAAATGTTTTTTAAATATGTAATCATGTCTCATGTAATCAAGTCACTATCAGGATAGTCCCGAAATATTATAGGTCAAGATTTATTTTCTAAAACTATATATGTATTTCAGAAATATCAAGGTGTAATAAATAGAATGCAGAAGCTATTCAATCTGAGTATAAAAGCGAAAGAGGGCTCCACTTTGTCTTTACTTGTTGAGAATCAAGGACGTATTAATTATGGTAACAGACTTCATGATTTTAAGGTAATTATGACCTTACTCTTAGTACGCTGTGCTAGACTAGCTGGTTTTATGTGACTCATTAGAACCCACCTAACATTAATACTCTCTCTGCTATGTTTGAGCTTAAAAGTTGTACAAAATCAAGAAATGAGATTGTCATACTTGTACCATTTCAATTATTTCTTGCATTTCCAATACTCCGTCAACCTTGGTAAGATTTTATGACCCTTGTGCCTGTAATATATTGGCACACTCATTCTGCAAACCGGAACACAATAATACTAACACCGAGTAGTACCAGCTCGATACCTGGTACCTACCTACACAAATAAATATATGTATTTACGTTTACAAGCATAATTTTTCTGTACGAAAATAAATGGAATAATACTAATACTTAGACTTTATATACCTATCATTTGAAAATAAGTGTAGTGTGCAAATTGTTGATTAAATTTTTCACACGCAAAAGGAGTACAAAACTGACAAGTGCCCTAATTTAAATCAAATATTGATAATAAATTAGACAAAAATACCACATACTGTTGATATATAATGATTACAATCTCAACCAAAATAGATAGCGATATTCAGATTTTTTATTTGTTCAAACTTTTCCTATAACTTAGAAAAGAGTAAAAATGTACATTGTAATTTAGTTTAATCCGTGAACTAAAAAAAGTAAATTATAAACTGATGCGAGCTGCTAGATTGATATAATTCATTATCGATATGTCGTTGTACTACAATTTTCCACAGTGACAATATAAATACGCCATACTTTTTATACTTTGTATGTTGCTTTTGTCAGTCAGTAGTACAATTTAACTATAAAAGAATGAAAATTTTGATTATTGATGTTGTGTATTGGCTTTTTTAAGGGAATACTGAGTCCAGTTACTCTAGAAAGTAAAAAAGGATACGTTAGATCCGGCAATTTGGAAGGTCCGTGGACGGTTACTGGATATGGTTTGGATGCAAACAATAACATCGAATTAGGGTCAAATAACATTGTCGGTGAAAACAGCTCTTCAATGGGACCCACGCTATATGAAGGAATACTAGTTTTACCTCAGGGTCAACCTTTGGACACTTTTGTCGATCCCACTGGTTGGGGAAAGGTAAATTTTTTGGCCTTGTATCTTATATTATAGATAGATTTTTCAGACTATGACAATATGAGTTTCTTGTTTTAAACAATTGCGTTCTTGCAATATTACCCCTTGTATAAAATGTATTTCGATTTTATTTCTAGGGTTATATTTTTGTAAACGGACATAACCTCGGAAGATATTGGCCGAAAGTGGGTCCACAAGTGACTCTTTATATTCCTGGTGTGTGGTTGAAACCGGCACCTGCTCAGAATTCCATCAAAATACTCGAACTGCAAGAAGTTCCGACGACTCCAACACTTAGTTTCATTGATTATCCTATTTTAAATAGAACTGGCAGTCTAAATAATTATTTACAATTTACTTAAATTCTAGTCTTGCTACTTCCAGTAGTCACAATTTGTCAGTACACGAATAAAACAATTGTTTATTGTAATGAGTTTTATTCTACACATGTATAATTTAACTTAGCAAATAATACAATGTTTGTTTTTATGAAAGAAAATATTGTTTTATTATTGTGTGTAACAAGGAAGTTCATAGAATGAAAAATAAATAGGTAAGTATATAGTTTTACTTATATTTTGTATTTTATATTAATTAAAACTGTACTGTACCTACTCGATACTTTATAAAATATAATTATTTATCATTGTGTTTTATTAATCCTTAACTTTAAAAAAGGCCTGGCTTTAAAATAATGCCAATGAAAACATATCATAGTCTAGAAAAAAAAAACTCTCGAAAATACAGTCTCACAAAAAGCTACTCTTAATATAATTATTGATATTTTTATATTTAACAATAGCTCACGTCGATTTTAAATCAATAGGAAAGTTGATACACAACATCTTTAAGCAATTTCTTTTAACGCATCTAACTTCGCAGTTCGCAGTAATTATTAGTTAATACCACTTCATACCATTGAAAACCGAGTTCTATGAAAGAGCGAGACAGGTATATTTTTGTGAATATGTGAATAAGGGAGAAGGCTGTTAACTGGTTGGTAAAGTGATGGCGTATGATAAGATGGTTCGAGTTTGTGGGAACGCTAAGCAAGTAGGTCTGTCGTAGCGAAGCTCGCGACAGCGCCGGACCGTTCGCGACTCACGCGAAATACCACGTGGCCGGCAAGTTGAACCTAAAATATAGTAAGTATTTAAAACTTTTAGCGTAAAGTGAAACGATTTATGTCGGCAATTGTTTGTGTTTTTTTTTTAACTGACGATTGTTCTTTTGGAACATGTTTGAAGTTATGCACATGTATCAATAGCCACGATGTTACTGATGTTCAAATATTCTGTAAATTTTTTTTTATTAGCAAAGTGACTTGAAAACGATAATAGTTCGACTTTTAAATGGGATATTTGATAAGTCCATAGCATTTGTAAATATTCTGTTCATTTTATTGATATTTCTGACCCATTTTAAATGAATGATTACTTACTGGCTATAAATATCCTCACACGTTGCTTGACAAATTTGAACCTTATTACCATAACTAACGCAATACCTTTTCGTTCCTGACTCCTATGTTATAATTTCGTCTGAATCAATCCCCAGACCTTGACTTTGAATCTAAGTCACGACACCCGAACTCCTCTGGTACTTACAACATGCCTACGATATTTTATGAATTGCGCGTTAATTTTAATATATAGCGATTACCAATTATAATGTTCAAGGTTTATGTATAAAAATAACGGTACGTTTTACTTATCACTGTCCACTTCGACGTATCTAACTGTAATAGATTCATATATACCTATAAAGGATATTGAATACTATGATAGTAATTACTTGTAGATTCATATTTCAAGATCAAAATTATGATTTTTTAGAAAAATGGAAGACTTGAGTTGCGAAGTTGGCCCACCGTGCTGCCTTGTGCTAGCAGACGGTTCGGTCTTTCAGGGCAGAAGTTTCGGTGCAGAAGTTCCTGTGGAGGGAGAAGTTGGTGGGTATAATTATAATAATAAATATAATTTTTTTGCCCAGTTTAAAGGCAAAGGCACCACCCGATCTAGTTAGATAATATAAATCATGGAGTCATAGCTAGCGATATATTAGTTGTTGGAGGTAAAGAAAGTAGCACCAAAATTGATTTTTATTTTAATAAATAATGTTGTTAACGTTACCTGTCTTAAATTTTGTTGATTCTTTAAAGTATATTTTGTAAAATTTTGCCATTTAAAATTAAAAGGTGAATTGGAAAGAGATCTTTAGACAAAATTTTAACGTAACAATTTTAAATGTTCAGTAGTTCCTCACAGTGGAGTATTGTGAGACAATGTTTTTAAACTAAATAGGTGTTATTGAAACGATGTTATCGTTTTGTGCCTTTTTCACGATAAAATTGACTTAGAAATCAATCAATTTACCAAAATAAAAAATAATTATTGAATTTTTATTTCATCTAAAAAAAAATTGCCTACAGGATACATCGTAAAGATAGACCGTCTAATAGTGTAGTGTAAAAAAAAACTGTTCAATAAAAAAAAACAAAGGATTTTTTTTATGTTATCACTATATTTACCCTTGTGAACTGCTTTGTATTTTTACGTAGACATATCGGTGTCATGCTCCGATACAAAAATAGATCGCGTCACAAGTATTGACATAATTATGACACCTGTCTTTCATAGTATCGATATCAGACACTATGAAATACAGTTATGTGAGATGTTCTTCATCTCTATCGGTCGATAAACTTTATATGTGTTTGGAAACATGTTTTTGAATGTATTTATAAACCAGGACAATATCGAGTGTTTCGAAACATAGCTTGATTATAGTCATTATCATATTAACGGCTGTCTTCTTTTGGATTCCTTGAAATCTTCTCATTATAATTCTGCACTAATAATAATTGCAGGCACATAATGAATTACAAAATATTGTAGTCCCAGCTTCAGATAAACTGGAACATCAAATAATTAACAATATTTATAATGGTTTACAATGTTTATTTTTACAGTTTTCTTTACAATCATCCATTATCTTCCGTATTTAAAGGCTGATTAACAATTCCCACGTCAAATTTAATAATATTCTATTTCTACGTTTATTTATAAAAATGTCAATCCAAAAATTATTCATTACATTTAAATAATTCTGTGACTGAATATAGCTCAACAGCTAGAAGTTATACAACCTTTAATGATTATTTATAATTAAAATTATATTTAAAATACTTTATAGGCTTACAATATACTAACAATAATTATGATTATAAAATTTTCTTTTTCCTTTTTTCAACTCAACTATAACACACGATGACAAATATAAATTGGGAATGTTAATATTCTTAATTTATACTTATAATAAAATAGTTCCTGTAAGGTGTGAAATCATATACTTATTTCGAGTAAGTTGATACTTAAATAGCAGTTTAGCGACGAACTTCTTCGTTTAATTTATATAACTTCTTGCAAGCATAGGGCATAAAAACACTCTCGTAAACTTTTTCGTACCATGCCAAAAGAAGTATGAATTTAAATGAAACCAAACGGGAAGCATAGCCTCCCAAACCAAAACAAAATCCAAATTGAGCTTACAAATATCATATAGGTATATAAATACAGCTGGATTTATAAAGTCATCCTTTTTCTTCTAATATTTCTTTGAAGGCAAGGTTACAATACAATAAGTATATAAAATGATTGTTTATGTTAAACGTTGATTTTAATTGAACGTTTTCTTTTAGAGTTGATCTCCATCCCTAAGCTGTATTTTGTTTGCTTTTGCTAAAAGTAGCAAAATGTTTCACAAATACCTCATTTTTAGTTTTTCAGACGGGCATGGTCGGATATCCAGAGTCTTTAACAGATCCATCGTATCACGCTCAGATATTGGTTCTGACGTATCCTCTGATTGGAAATTATGGTATACCAGACGAAAATGAGAAGGATGAACACGGCTTACCGAGGTATGTATTATCTGTTCTCTATTGAGAAATATTTTACTCCTGACGTTACTAAACTCCAGAGCATCGTTACTGAACTTCCTTGAATTTCATTTAGCATTTATTACAATTATAGAGGAAATAAATAATAATAACAAAAATACTTTAAACAGAAAGACAGTTTTGTATTCGCTAAATATATTTTGTTAATAAGAACATACTTAAAATTAAACAATTAGTTTTCTGTGTAAAAGTTGCGAAAATGTTGCATGCTGCCGTAAAAACCTTTTTCTGAACGAGTATTATATTCCATTATCCTCAGATTTCCATTTTAATAATATAAATTGTTTTAGATGGTTCGAATCGAAGCGTATCTGGGCGACCGGACTTATAGTTGGTCAAGTTAGTACACACGCATCACATTGGCGTGCTCGAAAATCATTGGGGAAATGGTTGGCCCAGAACGGTGTACCTGGTCTTTGTGAAATAGATACCCGTGCTCTGACAATTAGACTTCGCGAAGGTATTACATTGGGCAGAATTATCCAAAGTGTATCACCAATTGGCACACTACCGCCGCTTCAGGACCCGAACGAAAGGAATTTAGTTGCAGAAGTGTCAGTTAAGGTAGGTTATGTGAAATGGCAAATATTAGTTATCTATACATATAATAATATTGGAGTGCCTTTTTGTGATATTACAATACCTGAACTTGGCTGACACACAACCGCGTGTCTAGATAACCACTATTTACTAAATACGCTTGTATATATGTATACTAAATACATACATGTGCATATTTTTGGTACATGTATCAAAAAACATTTTGACAATTTTTGTTTGTCTATCCGTTTGTTCCGGCTAATCCCTGAAATGGCTGGACTGACTTTGACAAGTCCTGTCACTGGCATATAGACAACAATATTTTTTTTGTTAAATTCTAAAGCGCACGAAGTCGCGTGCAGTAGACAATATACAATCAATTAATGTCTTAAATAATAACTATGTTTATGATATTTATACAATTAATTTTAATATAATTAATAACATTCATTTATTAGAGTAAGACAACATTTAAAGTGCACACAATGACAATTTTTCTTTATATTGTTAACAATAGCTTTTATCTATCTTTTTACTTTCCAACTTAACGTAAACTTATAACTCAACTTGCATACAACAAATATTTTATAAGATTTAACTATATCGAGCTATTATATTTTTTAATAGATTTCTATATGTTTATATTCTGTGACATAATGTTTCTATTTGATCATTACAGGAAAAACAAATATTTAATCCGTCGGGTAGTTTTACAATTTTAGCAGTTGACTGCGGCTTGAAGTACAATCAAATCAGATGTTTAATCAAGAGAAACGCCAAAGTCGTTTTAGTACCCTGGAACTACAAATTTGACCCAAAAGAGTATGATGGACTGTTTATTAGTAATGGTCCCGGCGATCCTGAAATGTGCAAAGAGGTTGTAGATAACTTAAGAAAAGTAATTAAAAACGAAACTACAGTTAAACCAGTTTTCGGTATTTGCCTGGGCCACCAGTTACTCGCAACTGCGGCGGGTTGCAAAACCTACAAAACACGGTAATTGTAAATTTGGTCGATCAGGATTCTAGCCATGCTTAGTAACTGAGGTGTATTGTGAAATTTCTTTGATTGTTTAAGACTCCAGACGCTTGCTTATTCATATTATATATAGTTTTATCTTATCTTGCACTTATTACTTATCATCGATATTTAAATTAATATGAACCTTGAGGTTTAGAAGTAAAAATAATATATGATAAATCATTTTATATCTTAAACTAATTTATTTAATTTATGAATGAATAACATTTGATGATTTGGAATTTTTGAAAAGATAAAATTATTCAGAGCCCGTTTTGTTTTGGGTATATAAACATTAGGAACAGCTTGCCGTTCTTATTTTGAGTTTAAATAGACTAAATTTTATAACGCTACATAACAAATATAATTTTGCAGATATGGAAACCGAGGACACAATTTACCTTGCACGCATGCCGGCACAGGAAGATGTTTCATGACTTCCCAAAATCATGGATTTGCAGTCGATACTAAGTCACTACCTCAAAATTGGGAAATTTTATTCACCAATGAAAACGACAAAACCAATGAGGGAATCATCCATAATTCACTTCCCTATTTCAGTGTGCAGTTTCACCCAGAGCACACAGCGGGACCGACCGATCTGGAATGCCTTTTCGATATATTCGTCGAAACAGTGCATTCATATAAAAATAATACAAAATGTGTTGTAAATGACATGATTTCTGAGAAACTTAAGTACACTCCAACATTATATGAAAGACCAAAAAAAGTATTAATTCTAGGATCAGGTGGTTTATCTATTGGTCAAGCAGGCGAATTTGATTATTCTGGTTCACAAGGAGTAAAAGCTATGCAAGAAGAAAAAATACAAACTGTTCTTATAAATCCTAACATTGCGACTGTTCAGACATCAAAAGGATTAGCTGATAAAGTTTATTTCTTGCCCATTACACCTGAATATGTCGAACAAGTTATAAAAGCTGAGCGTCCTACAGGAATCCTGCTAACATTTGGAGGTCAAACAGCTCTAAACTGTGGTGTAGAATTGCAAAAGTCAAAAGTATTTGAGAAATATAATGTACGTGTCTTAGGCACCCCGATTCAGTCTATAGTAGATACTGAAGACAGAAAAATTTTTGCAGAGAAAATTAATGCTATTGGTGAGAAGGTAGCACCGAGTGCCGCTGTTTCTTCAGTAGAAGAAGCTTTAGTTGCTGCAAATCAAATTGGATATCCAGTGATGGCTCGTTCGGCATTTTCTTTGGGCGGTTTAGGATCAGGTTTTGCAAATAATGAAGAAGAGTTACGAATTCTTGCGCATCAAGCATTATCACATTCAGAACAGCTCATTATAGACAAATCTTTAAAAGGATGGAAAGAAGTTGAATACGAAGTTGTGAGAGATGCTTATGATAATTGCATAACAGTTTGTAATATGGAAAATGTTGACCCGTTAGGTATACACACAGGAGAGTCGATCGTGATTGCACCGAGCCAAACATTATCTAACAGGGAATATTATTTATTACGGAACACTGCCATTAAAGTAATAAGACATTTTGGAATAGTCGGAGAATGTAATATACAATATGCTTTGAATCCAAACTCTGAAGAATTTTATATCATAGAAGTAAATGCAAGATTGTCAAGAAGTTCTGCTCTAGCAAGCAAAGCGACTGGTTATCCACTTGCATATGTAGCTGCTAAATTAGCTCTTGGAATTTCTTTACCGACAATAAAGAATTCTGTTACCGGTGTAACTACAGCATGTTTTGAACCAAGTTTAGATTATTGTGTAGTTAAAATACCTCGATGGGACTTAGCTAAGTTTAACAGAGTTAGTACCAAAATTGGAAGCTCAATGAAAAGTGTAGGGGAAGTTATGGCCATTGGTCGTAATTTCGAAGAAGCCTTTCAAAAAGCTTTAAGAATGGTCGATGAAAACGTGAATGGATTTGATCCTTATATCAAGAAAGTAAATGAAAATGAACTGAGAGAACCAACTGATAAGCGCATGTTCGTTTTAGCTGCTGCTTTAAAAGAAAACTACACTGTTGAGAAACTTTATGATTTAACAAAAATTGATCGATGGTTCCTTGAGAAACTAAAAAATATTATTGATTATTATAAAATACTGGAATCCATTAATTCTGGTTCAATTACTTTTGACATTTTGAAGAGTGCAAAGCAAATAGGGTTCTCGGATAAGCAAATAGCTGCTGCAATTAAAAGTACAGAATTGGCTGTGAGAAAACTCAGAGAAGAATTTAAAATAACTCCGTTCGTTAAGCAAATTGATACAGTTGCCGCTGAATGGCCTGCCACAACTAATTATCTATATCTAACATATAATGGTAGTACACATGACTTGACATTCCCTGGAGATTTTATAATAGTTTTAGGATCTGGGGTTTATAGAATAGGAAGTTCAGTTGAATTCGATTGGTGCGCTGTGGGATGTCTAAGGGAATTAAAAAATCAAGGTAAAAAAACCATAATGGTAAACTACAATCCCGAAACAGTAAGTACAGACTACGATATGAGCGATCGGTTGTACTTCGAAGAAATATCATTTGAAGTAGTAATGGATATATATAACTTAGAAAAACCGGACGGTGTTATACTTTGCATGGGTGGCCAATTACCTAACAACATTGCCATGGATTTGCATAGACAGCAAGCTAAAATTCTAGGTACTTCTCCCGATATGATAGATAATGCTGAAAATAGGTTCAAATTTTCCCGTATGCTCGATCGAAAAGGTATTTTGCAACCAAAATGGAAAGAACTTACAAATCTAGATTCAGCCATAAAATTCTGCGAAGAAGTTGGATATCCATGTTTGGTTCGACCATCCTATGTACTAAGTGGGGCAGCTATGAATGTAGCATATTCGAATCAAGAATTAGAAGCATATTTAAAATCGGCTAGTCAACTTAACAAAGATCACCCTGTAGTCATTTCAAAATATATATTGGACGCTAAAGAAATAGATGTTGACGTTGTTGCGGCTGATGGAGTCCTTCTCTGTATCGCTGTTTCTGAACATATTGAAAATGCAGGTGTTCATTCCGGAGACGCTACCTTAGTAACCCCTCCTCAAGATATTAATAATGAAACATTAGACAAAATAAATGAGATAGCTAGAATAATTGCAGAAACTCTTGACGTTACAGGGCCATTTAATATGCAACTTATTGCAAAAGATAATGAATTAAAAGTCATAGAGTGTAACGTTAGAGTTTCGAGATCATTTCCTTTTGTTTCTAAAACCTTGGACCATGATTTTGTTGCTATGGCAACAAAAGTAATCTTAGGAGTGTCTGTTGAACCCGTTAGCGTTATGGGTGGTTGCGGAAAAGTCGGGGTTAAGGTACCCCAATTTTCTTTCTCAAGATTATCCGGCGCTGACGTTACTCTTGGTGTAGAAATGGCATCAACTGGTGAAGTTGCTTGTTTTGGAGAAAACCGTTATGAAGCTTATTTAAAATCATTAATGAGTACAGGGTTCAGAATACCTAAAAAAGCTATTTTGCTCTCAATTGGTACTTTTAAGGTAAGATACTTTGACTAGAATATTATATAATTGTTGAACGTAATATATGAGATGACATGGCAGTAGGATGTAACATGTGTTTATCTTTTTTAGCATAAAATAGAACTATTACCAAGTGTGCGTTCCTTGAAAAAACTCGGATATAAGTTATATGCCAGTATGGGTACAGGAGATTTTTATAATGAACATGGTATAGAGGTAAGTTTTTAAAGGGTATTTGAATATATATATTACATTTATAAAATAATTACGATTTAAATTAATACGTCGTGTATTTCAGATAGAAAGTGTTCAATGGACATTCGATCATATTGGTGATCCAGAAGATGTAAGGTCCGACGGCGAACTCATGCATTTGGCAGACTTTATGGCTAGAAAGGAACTTGATCTCGTTATTAATTTACCAATGCGAGGTGGAGCCAGGCGCGTTTCCTCTTTTAGCACACATGGATATCGAACTCGTCGTCTAGCAGTGGACTATGCTGTCCCCTTAGTCACTGACGTCAAATGTGCTAAACTTCTTGTAAAGGTTTGTAAAGGTTATTTCTATTAATATTTTAAATTAATATTATTACATAAAAACCTTTTTCATTTTGTTATGGAAAATATTTTAGTCAAATAATATTGATTAATTTTAATTATTCCTACGTGTATTATCATGTAGGCTGCAATATAAGTATTTAATATAAAATTATTGTAATAAAATAGTTATTTCCACTTTACAGGCAATGTTGCAATGTGGTGGTGCACCACAAATGAAAACACATACGGATTGTATGACATCACGTAACATAATTAAATTACCTGGATTTATTGATGTGCACGTTCATGTTCGAGAACCTGGAGCTACATATAAGGAGGACTTCGACTCATGTACTGCCGCTGCTCTTGCTGGTGGTGTCACTATGATTTGTGCAATGCCTAACACAAACCCTCCCTTAATTGATCGTTCATCATACGACTATGTTTCGACGCTAGCTCGTGTAAGTGCTCGATGTGACTTTGCCCTATTCGTTGGTGCATCTACCAGTAATTGTGATACAGCAGCTGAATTAGCGCCACAGGCAGCAGCACTTAAAATGTACTTGAATGAAACGTTTACTA
Organism: Vanessa cardui; assembly: GCF_905220365.1. Taxonomy (NCBI): domain Eukaryota; kingdom Metazoa; phylum Arthropoda; class Insecta; order Lepidoptera; family Nymphalidae; genus Vanessa; species Vanessa cardui. The sequence continues at coordinate 7,071,021 of NC_061133.1, forward strand.
CATTAAAACTAAATGATATGACAGTTTGGCAACGTCATCTTCAAAACTGGCCTAAAAAAATGCCAATATGTGCACATGCTGAACGAGAAAAAACAGGTGCAATTATTCTAATGGCTTCACTACTCGATAGACCTATTCACATATGTCATGTAGCAAGGAAAGAAGAAATTTTAATAATAAAATCTGCTAAAGAACGGGGCCTAAAAGTTACTTGTGAAGTATGCCCACATCATCTGTTTTTAAGCACGGCTGATATAGAACAAATTGGAAATGGACGTGCTGAAGTCCGTCCTGTCTTATGCAGCCCCGAGGACCAAGCAGAGCTTTGGAAAAACATGGATATTATAGATGTTTTTGCAACAGATCATGCACCTCATTCTGTTGAAGAAAAAAATTCTGACAAACCACCACCTGGCTTCCCGGGCTTAGAAACAATTTTACCGCTACTTTTAAATGCTGTTCATGAAGGACGGCTAACTATCGATGACATAATAAATAAATTCCATAAAAACCCAAGAAGAATATTTAATTTGCCAGAACAAGTTAATACTTATGTTGAAGTAGATATGGATTATGAATGGACAATACCTGAAGCCTTAGAGTTTTCAAAATCTAAATGGACTCCATTTGCTGGCATGCGAGTTTGTGGAGCTATTCACCGTGTTACATTACGTGGAGAAATCGCTTATGTTGAGGGTCAAATACTTGTGCCACCAGGCTTCGGACAGAATGTACGCGAATGGCCTGTACCTAAAAAACAAACGTTGCCTGCTTTCGCATTCGAAAAGTTTGATAAAGAGTCAAGTCGACCAAACTCAGCTTTAGATATTCATAATTCATTAGAATTTACCAAATTTCATGATATGGATGTAGAACAAGGAGATGCCAAGATAAGAGATGATAAACCTGATGGACAAAATAAACTAAACGTCCACTTCCATGAAGTGCCTGGATTAAGAAGTATATCGCCGTTACCTCCTCAAACACATACTATCAGACAACGCTGTGACAGCTCTTCACAATCAACAGGCCCACAACGACAACGAAGTGATTTATTCGGAAAAAGTATATTAACAGTGGACACATTTGGTAAAGAAACATTAAATGACATTTTCAACTTAGCTCAATTCATGAAAACTAGTGTCAGTAAAGGTCGCGTACTGGATGATATATTACGAGGCAAAGTTATGGCATCAATATTTTATGAAGTTAGTACACGTACAAGTTGCAGTTTTGCAGCAGCTATGCAAAGACTTGGTGGTTCAGTAATTCATACAGATGCAACTAGCTCATCGGCTAAAAAAGGAGAAACACTAGAAGATAGTGTTACAGTGATGGCTAGCTATTCAGATGTTGTAGTGTTACGACATCCTGAACCAGGGGCAGTCACCGTAAGTATAAAAAAATCCTAATCGGAAACTTTATAAGATAAAATATGATAAAATTAAAATGTCTTTAAAATTTTAGCGTGCATCACGCCATTCACGTAAACCCGTAATAAATGCGGGTGATGGAATCGGAGAACACCCTACACAAGCACTTTTGGATGTTTTCACTATTAGAGAAGAAATTGGTACAGTCAATGGCCTTACCATTACAATGGTTGGAGATTTAAAAAATGGGCGGACAGTTCACTCTTTAGCCCGACTTTTATCCTTATACCAAGTACAATTACAATATGTCAGCCCGCCAGGACTTGGAATGCCAAAACACATCATGGAGTACGTATCATACAAAGGCATCTCGCAAAAAGTATATGAACGTTTGGAAGATGTATTAGGTGATACTCACGTTTTATATATGACTAGAATCCAACGTGAGAGATTTGCAAGCCAGGAAGAGTATGAAAAGGTAACACTAGTTTATATCTTTAAATTATGATGTAAAAAAACATCTGGTACGTAATAAAATAGTTATTTATTTCAAACTTACAACAAAAAATACACTTCTATAATTTATCAATTTTGTGAACATTTATCAGATGAATATATATGAAACTATTTATTATATCGCAAGTGCGAATAACCTGGCAAAAACAAAATAGTTACGTCACTAAAAGAATAATCATACTGTATATGTAATCTTCTCAAACCATCTACAATTAATGAATATTCTAATATCTTATATCATATTCTAATATCTTACTTTTTATTAGTATCAGGTGATATGTAATTAAATTCTTACGTAAACAAATGGTCTAGCCATATACAGTAGATATATAATTAAACTTTAAAAAAAATTTATTACCGTTGTGCTTTGTATTTTGTAAAGTATTTACTATTAATATTTTCAGATGCGTGGATTATTAGTTGTCACTCCACAATTGATGACTAGAGCTCGTCGTCGTATGATAGTAATGCATCCTCTACCACGAGTTGATGAGATCTCGCCAGAATTCGATTCTGACCCTAGAGCGGCCTACTTTAGACAAGCTGAATATGGGATGTATGTGCGAATGGCATTGCTCGCTATGGTAGCAGGAGTGAATCCACTCACATAGGAAAACGGAACCATCATTAGTAACCAATCGTGCACTTGTTTTGAAAACAATTATTTACGTTAAAGATAATTTTGTTAGTTTTATAAGTATTCATTCATTGTGATAAACTTTTATTCCATTAAAAAGTATAACAACAATCTTATTAATAATAAGTACTTTTTCAAAGTAAAGTTCGATTTATTAATATATAGTTTTATTTCAGTTTTATACGAAAAATTCCTTTTATTTTATCATTTTCAATTAAAAAAATTATTCAACTTACAAAAAATTATTTGCTACATTATATTAAGAGAGATTCGAATTATTTTATAATATTTCTCCAAAATTTTTGTTTTATTTTGAAAAGTTGTACACTTTAATCATTTCTTTCGTACCCTCGTTTAAAAATCAATATAAATTAAAATCAGTACAAATTTTTGCAATAGTAACGTAAAATATTAAATGTTAAATTGTGTCGATGCACATGTGACTTCTTAAAATTAACTAGCTAATCTACATCCTCTCTCATATAATTCAAATTACAATTTAGATTCTTCATTGCCATTAATATCAAGATATTTTTTTGTTTCTTGGAATGAAATATTTTCAACATGAACATCTGCAAATGTAAATGGTTGTATGCTGGAAGCCTCAGAAGGGGAATCTTGGTTTATTATGTGTTCATATCGCGGACGGTGTTTACGCATCAAATGTGAGTTTGAGACACTGTGTTGCAGGTTGCTTTTTTCTCGCGGCGGTAATTTATAACCACCCTGATTCACTAATTTACGCCGGCAATCAGCTAATTTATCAGTTATCACATCTAAATACTCATATGCAGTACTATCCCCGGGTTCTTCCCTCAAAAGATAAGATAATCTCTGAGCTTGTTCAAGATATATTACAGCCTGACGTAAAGAGTCGAATTTTTCACTTGAACGTGCCATTGCAATGAAATGGGGTATGAAGAATTCTAATACAAGACGTCGCCGTTCTGCATCCATTTTGGTTGGTAATATTATCTGTTAAAGAAAAAAATACATAAAAATATATTTAATGTTTAATATTATATTGAAAAAAAAAAGGTTCAAAGTAATAACATTTTGAAACAGAGCAATACCACTCGAGTGGCCAATTTGTTTTATAATTTATCTCGTGTTGCATGAATTACTTTCGGTTAAACATAACATGAGAACTTTGGACTTATGACCTGAGCAGGATATTTACGGGATTTTACTTGATTTGGTACGATGATTATGTTGATGAAAATTTATAATTTGAATTGTACTTACATTTTTATTGATATCTTTTTCTACTTTCACAGTCGTCTTCTGTTTTTTATTTGCTACATTAGCACGTCTTCGTTCTTTCATTTGACGTTGCCTCTCCTTCTTCCATTGATAGTGTTTGTCGTGAGCTTTTGCTTTGTCCCAAATATTACTTATTTGTTCATCGTCGCTGTCTGTACTTTCGTCGTAATTAGGCACAACAATAGGTAAGTGTGGATTTAAAATACGTAATGGATTCTTACACGTTAATATTTCATAAAGCCTGTGACAATTAAATGTTGGATAAAAGTCTTTCTTCGTATATTTAATTTTTTCAATTGCATGTAGTAAATGCATAACTGGGGCTTCAAGAATATCCGCCAACTTTCTCTGAAGCTTTAACAGCATCGGCTTCGGAATGCACTTAAACTCATTACAATTTTCAATAAAATAATTTGGAAAACGTGACTGACCAAAGTGAACATAAAAACTTCGCAAAAATAAACGTAATGACTCTCCGAGTCGATCTTCCGGCCACCTTGCGTAATTTTCTTCACATTGCCAAAACAGATGGTTCTTGATATGACTTGCATCTATGCCTATTTTAGATGTTTCATGCTCCATAAAAGTTTTATGGAGAGTCAAGGCAAACAAGTAACATCGCATATGAGAATGAGCTAAACAGCTTTCTAAGTAACGTTCCGCTGCAGGAAATATGATACGCCACTGTATTCTTTGGTCAGGGTTTATTCCACGTTTTGGTCTAAATCCTAACGGAACTAGCAAGCAGCCAAAACCAATGGCTTTGCTTACCATGTATCTTGTCGGCCATTGGTAGCTGAAGTTAGTCCTTGGATTTTGTATTATTCTTCGCTCCCGTATAATCCATTGATTAGCGGCATTAGGCCAAGCAGCTATTAAAGCAGGAAAAACCTCATAACTAATACTCGAACCGTTATTCACCGCGTTACAATATATACTCGCTCCTTGCGTTAGAGCATTTTTTATCGTATCTTGTGAAAAACCTAAACCAGATCCTAAATTAAGTATGAAGTTGTCAACAAAATCGTTCATGAAAATAATTGAACTTAGGTAATGGTTGGTTTCATATAAACTTCGATTTAATGATTCTTTTGATTCTGTATCGTCGTCCTCATCATCGCTCCAATCAACGGCCTTAACATTGACAGCTATCCAACTTTCATCTGGTAAAACTCCTGATGTTGATGTGTAATTCGTTTGTAAGGTGAGCTCAACCTTCTTAGGTGTTGTTGATTCAGTAATTGTTGCATAGCCATAATCTGATTCTGTTTCACTCGATTCTGTTTGACGACTGCTTGTATTCGATCGATAGCCGGAAGTCTCTGTATCTTCAGATGTTATGTTTTCTAAAGAAATGTGCCGCGTATCACCAAGTAATGTTTTGTTTAATATCTCTTTGGTAGGTCCACTAAAACGCCTGCTATTTTTTAAAATAGATTTTCTTGGTTTAACGTCGCGGTCATCAATATATCCTTTTTCTTCAATATTAAAAGAAACTTCTTGGTTATTAAAATTTGGTGGCATATCTGTTGTATAAACATCACCAAAACTCGACTTTATATTTTTAGCATTCAATTCGATGGTCTTGTTTTTATTATTTTCTTCGTTCTTCAGATCAGACAATCTTTTTTTTATTTTTCGCAAAACATCTACACTTTTTTCTGAATATGGAGGATCATCTGACGCATTTGATTCTTTCTCGGAATCCGTATATATGCTGTCATCAGAATTCATCTGGGGTACAATATTTGACTCAGTTTCTTTGGAAAGAGTGCTTTCTAAAACTTCCAATTTTTTTAGTTTTACATATCCTGAAAAAAATAAAGTTAAAAAATTATACTTATTATGGTAAATTTTATACTAAAGTATGTATATAGTTCTTTTTTAGTAAATACCTGGTTCCTTACAATCCTCTATGCGAAGTTTATAAAATGGCGCATCGAGGACTGCGCAGTAATCAGATGTATCGCCAGGCTCGCTTGCTTCTACGTTATCATAAATTATAAAAAGTCTCGGAGCGATGAGGGGCTCCGTTTGATCTCGCCGTCTTTGGTAATATACATGCTCTTGTACACATTCTTGTATTCTGTCTGCGAAAAATACATGCTTATGTCGCCGTACCATCGCCTCATCCATTGTATGCTGATGCTCGCTAATGGGGTTGTTTTTTATATCGTGAACCTCCCTAAAAGTAAAATAAATAACAATTTATATTTACTCTATGTTCAAAATAGGTCTTCCAAATTAATCCTATACTTTACTCGAAGTTACTTCTTAGTATATACTATATTCGCAATGATGCATCCTATTCTAATAAAATTATTCACTAAGAAAATATGCATTCCACAGTACTCTGTGACGTCAACAAATATGTTTATAAGCCGGTGCTACGTGATTTATTAAATCATAAAGAAATCACCGCTAGCAAAGTATGTGATAACAATATCTGAAATATGTTCTTGAGCTGTTATCGCTATTTAATGCCTTTATTTCAATATCATATCCGCATAATTGTTTTAATTATTTGTCGGAATGATTCTTTTCAAAGCCCTGGATTGCTTGAAACAGTTATCGGAGGTGTCTGATCAATTTTCGCAATTATTCGAGTCTTTATACACTGATAAAAATATAATCACATAATCACATATACATAAAACAGTACATATCATTAAGCTTATAACTTTTTTCCAATTAACTGTACGCATCGGCGCTAAAGTATTTGTAATATCCTCTAAGTAATCATTGGATATCTTATAATGTAGGTAAACAATAATGTGACAAAAGAAATTTCTAAAAACTGTGACTAATAAAAATGACTATGTCAGAATTAATTGTAGAATAGGTGATATTAAATTGAAATCATCAATTATCAATTGGAAATCATATCATAGATACGGCTAGCTTTTAGTGCTATAGTTATTTAAATCCACGGTATAATGTATATACCTCATAAAGTCTTTACGCAAATACTCAAAAATGGAATGCATTTTTGACATAACGTTCCAGGATAATTTAAAAAATAAATTGTGTAATATTAATCAAATGTCATGAAACGTTTGATTACTAAAAGATAATTAATTTATAATAACGACCTTAAAGATGATATTGATCACTCAACAATAGACTAAAAACCCTTCCAGTCGTTTTAAATTTAAATATGACGCCCAGAATCTTCGCCAGTTTTTTCTAGTCTGAGGTATTGCTTTCCTAATTGATAGCTTTAATAATCGCAATAGAAAATCAAATGTATTCCAAAATTAAAGAAATATTTTGACATTGCCTGAAACTGATCCAAATGTAATTTTTAATAATACAAAATAATTCATGTTTCCTAATTGCGGCAAATTGAAATTTTGTAAAGTATGTAAATAAATTTCCGTGTATTTTTTCTTTAGAAGTTATCTAGAAAATATTTTTAGCAAAAAAATGAAATCCTACATTATCTTTAATAATATAAATTAATTAATAATTTAAATAATATTTCGTAATAGTTTCTTAGGTCTCTAACTTTTACGTCACGGTAGCAAGCATAAGTGATCCCGTGGCGCCCGCCGAAAGACGGAGAGGGTACCGCTGGTTTTTTTGTGGGTAAACCCGGCGTACTTAGGCGCACTTGGCATCTATTGCTCCCGGGAGTCCCACAACCCCCCACCCCCCACTTTCCATTATGTGGGGGAAGCGCATAATGCGTATTTCCAGCGAGAAAAAAAAGGTCTCTAATTTCTAGAACATTCAACAGCCCCTATTCTTTAGAATCTTAAATATATTATAATAGATATTTTAAATACATATATGAATTCATAGAACAATGGATCAAATTAACCTAAAGGATACTTCTACTACTATTAGGATTAAAATCTGTACAAACTCTAGTTTTTATTTCAATAGATAAATTAGGCTTATAATCACGAAAGGACATTTTTTCATACGATTTTTAAGCCTAAAAAGTATATTTTTGTAGTTATTTTATCTAAGGAAAACAAAATATCTTTGCTTGAAATATCATGATAGATTTAAAAATTATATCTTAATGTAAAATCTGCTGACCGGATACAATATTACTATACATTGAACCGAAAAACTGATTCCCGTCCCAGAGAAAAACATGACTAACCCGATCTCGCGCTAACCTTTTGAGCTGTGTCCTTATTTTAGAGATTACGTATAATTGCTGGAATATGCACTTTAATAATAACTCTAAACACTTTTAAAATATTTACAAATTAAATTTAATGGAATAAATCTTTCATATTTATTGCAAAAACCATAAAATTGTAGAACTATATTTTATAACCAATTTGTCTATATTTATATACTTATACATATATTTATACTATTATATTTTTTTATTTTAATTAAATTGATCAGAGAAAGCTTCTATGTTGCAAGCATTTCTGTTCCACGCGGTTATACTTTGACTGTATTTGCATTATATTTATTTATTTATATAGGTATAAGACATATATATCACTTAAATGACCAATTAACCCCCTACATTTCATCATAGTTATATTGTCCTAAAAATAATAATTTGTAGAAAACCATTACTCACCGAGAACGTCATCATTTCAAAGAATATTTAATAAAATTACTAAATGCGTAGTTATTATTGGAATATATTTAAAAACAAAGTAAACTCACCGCTCGTAATTTTCAAAAAACTGCACCGACAAAAGAATGTTATTTAACAAGAATGCATCGCAGTCGTTATTGAGCTGATACCGCATACGATCCAGGGCCTCTTCGTCGTAGGAGCGAACGTGCGCCGGAGACGGTGCCGGGCCAGGCCCGGGCACAGGAGGCGACAATGTAACCGAGGAACTGATGGGCCTTTCCTTAACTGCCGACCTTTTGTTTTGTATATTCTTCTTCTTTTTCTCTTCTATTTTTTGCTGTTTCCATCGCTCTCGCTCAAAAAACTTATCGGGTTCCTTTTGGACTTTCTTGGACTTTGCATTTCCCATATCAAATTGCTTTATATAATCCGAATGAAGTGTAAAATGATGATATAATAAAGGAAAACAATATCACTTATGCCATATTAAAACAACGTTCAAAATAATTGTTATGTATACGTATTTGAAAACAATTAAAAACACAAGTGCACTGGATTCCTCGATAATTAAAACAGTACTGTTTAAGTATTCACAAAATCAAATCACCATTATTTATCTAATCAATACTTGATTAATTTATCGATCGCCATTGTGCCGATTATTACTTGTATCTGGTTGCAATGTTATTATTCAACTTACACGTTACTAGAAAGAGTGTACGCATCACTTGAAAGAACGTGTTGACTACTACATTGGTAGCCCTGAGTGGTCTACTCTTTCGTCATATACATACATACATACATACATACATACATACATACATTTACATAATCACGAACACATTCAAATTCTCCCTGTATTATATTTATGTCTTTTTATATAATACTTTTTTTATTTATTATCTTTCTGGCAACTTATTTATTGATTTTTTAAAATATGCGGTTTTAATTATTTGTATTTTTAATAAAATTACTTGTCGAAGCGAAGTGTCCAGACAAAGCGGTTAGCCGAATTCCTTCTACCTTTGTTGCGACAAATATAAAATATAATAATATGCGTTTAATAAATTTACTCTTATTAGTTTATATATAAAGATTTATAATACATAGTAAGTGTAGTAAAAACCTTCAAAGAATGCAAACAAAAAACGACACAATTCATGTCATAAATTTACATAATAATTACTTCAACTTATGCAATGCTTTCGCTTCATGCTTCAAATAAACTGCTTTTTTTAGAAATGTTTAAAATAATTTTAATCTTTTATCAGTTGTACAAATTGAACAGTTTATTTTATGATAAATATAACCCTGTCATGAGACGATAACTTTGTACAATCTTTATGGGATTCATTATCAAGAAATATAGTGTACGTCATTAAAAGGTAGAAACAAGAATAACAAAATCAAAATGCATTGTCAAAACAAAAGCAATTAAGACATTTTATCTTGTAACATCTGCAATAATATGCTAATTTGATTTATAAATAATGTAACAGTGATGTTATTAAAAATGTAGTAAAATTGTCTATGCCTCATTCAAAGCCGGGCGGGCCCCACTGAAGGCGCCCTTAGGTCACCCTTCCAGCCCTTTAGTAAGCTCCCAACATAAGGCAGTGTTCTACCACTCGCCAATACTAATGAACATTCCGAAAACAAAAAAAAGTCCTTCAAACAAAAAAAAACAGATCTAAGAAGGAGTAGGAGCTATGACATTTTTGGTCACACTAAGAAATTATTTGAAAAATCATTATTATTTTATCGCAACGTACAACTTTCTGATATCAGATTTATTATAAAGATACAGGTGCGTGGGACATATCTTTCGAATTTGCATATACTTATATAATTGCAATGATTCTAGAATAATAAGTTACCCATCTTATCGGCTTATAATTTCTATAAAATTAATATAAAAAATGCATCGTTTTGTGATACTTTGTAATATAAAAAATAATATTTGATGTTTTATAATGTTAATTAAGATAATAATTATTTTAGCTTTTTATTAGCAAGACTTTGTTTTTACGCCATACTTTCACTAGTATTTAATTTGAATTATGAATGAATAAAAACGCTATTTTATGCGATTTACATTAATTAAACAATTAAATAATTATCTGCATTAAATAATTGGCAAAAAACTGCATAATAAGATAACAATAATTTGTGTAATATTTCCAATCAAGAATAACTACATTCCAGGTAATCATTCGAGCTTTGTTTTATGTAAGTAATATGGACGCGTTATGCATTGCAATTATTTTTTTACGTTGAACATACATATATTTAACGCCTAATAGCATAATGAATTACCTATCACGATTATTACTGTGAACATTGTGTATTCACAGATTCACTACTAGTGGGTTTTTTTACTCACAATGGAATAATTATTTCCAGAATCAAAATACTTGACTTATCTGAATAAAAGAAAATAATTAATATAAAGTAACAAAATTATTAAATGTAAATTTAAATAAATACTACTACTACTAATACTGTAAATTTCCTACTTCTGGCATAAGCCTCCTCTTCCATTAATAAGAGGGCTTGGAACATATTCCACCACACTGTTCCAATTCGGGTTGGTGGAATGTACATGTGGCATAATTTCGATGAAATTAGACACATGCAGGTTTCCTCACGATGTTTTTCTTCACCGCCGAGCACGAGATGAATTATAAACACAAATTGAGCACATATATATAGTGGTGCTTGCCTGGGTTTGAACCCGCAATCATCGGTTAAGATGCACGCGTTCTAAGCACTGGGCCATCTCAGATCTTATTATCTGAATACTTAAACTAAACCATTTTATTACGCAGAATATATATCTATAAGGGCAATATAAAAAATGTTACGTATGTACGGTATGTTCATGTCTTGTTATTGATAACGACCAAACTCGTTGTCATGACATCAAACCTTTTTACGTAATCGATATTTGTATAACATATTTATTCTTATTTATATTAAACCTCTATGCGTTGGATTAAATTGTGCCATTGTGTGTATTCAAATACATATTAGAGTTGAGGAGGGGAGGCCTTAGCCCAATAGTGGTACAGGCTTTTACTTTACTTTCTACTATGTATATATTTATGAGTTGTATATTGAATATTAAACAATCCATGTTGCATAAATAAGTCGTTGTAACATTTCCATATTAATCCTAAATTGGTATCTACTGTTATTTTCATAATATATCTTTTAACTTTTTAAATCCATATAAATTATAAAAGTTTATTAAGATATTCATTTTTACTTCACTCAGTAGACTCATGCTTTGGAAATTATGCTGTCAAATTTGGGTAAAAAAACAAATAATACATCCTTATCTCTTACATTTTATAAAATATTAAATTTATCTATTACATCAAACTTCATATTATAGTGAAATTATCTTAAATTAAATCTTAATACAAACTATTACAATAGTATTTATTTTAAAATTCATTCCTGGTAGTCAATTAAAATAACTGGACATCTCTAACAAAATATATATCTATGTCTTAAAACATTTTAAATAACATTTTTCTATTACATCAATCTCCATATTATAGTCAAACTAAATAATATCACAATACATAAAATCAGTGTAAAATACTTTAATCAAATAAATTGCTTATTACTATACTTAAAGTAAACTTTTGGAAGGAAACGTTTTTGGTGAAATATAAGTTTTTTTTCTTACTAATTACATAAAAAACAATGCGACAATATTGGTCTAATGCATCTTTTAAAATAAGTGTAACTTGGTAACGTGTAAAGTATACCTTTCAGTTCTTAGATGAAATCAAATTATACTTTTCATTTACAGTGTACGTAATCAAAAGGGCCGGATTTGGAGAATTTCAACACTATGGCCATACAATCACACAATAGATACATATTACATATATACACAATATGTTCCAAACATTCTCCTCAATAGAGGAGGCCTCAGCCCAGCAGCGGGAAATTTACAGACTGCTTTTGTTATTTGGAGGCATAGATAAAAATAAAGATGGAATGGATATTTTACATACATTACACAGTAATATAAGAATGGTATAAAAGATGTATAAAGAGTAAAAAGAATTTCATTTGTATTTAATTATTCAAATAATCGACTAAAAAAAGAATTAAATTAAGAAGTTTTTGTAGGGAATTACATTAGAAATTTTGTTGTCCCGTGACTTTCAGACCTCTAAATCGTATATTTAAGTCCGTACGTTTAATCGTTTCAATACAAAGATAAAAGCTTTAATTCTTCCTTTCATGTAAAATAGTTCAGCAGAAGTGTCAAAACAATTATCATCAATCAATAACAAAAACAATTAATCGGTGATCATAAATTTCCCAATAATTCTATTAGACTATAATTATTATAAATCACGACACAAATATTGATATTGATTTATCAAAAATAGTTAGTAGAAATTCGGCTTAAATGTGTGTTCAAATTAAGCTGTATTATAAATTACGATAAAACTGGAGCTTTACACTCTTAGGCATACATTTGAGACTTTTGGTGATTGAAATATATAGTTGATAATTTTATTGGTCTATGGTATGTGCTTGAGGACTTCCGCTGGTGGCGTACTAATGCCCTCTTCCTCCATGTTGTTCGCTATGCTGACCACGTCTGCATCAGGGTGTGTGTTGACTCTTTTATGATTTTTCATTCGTTTCACTTCCCCCATCTTCTTACTAAGTAATCGCCTGAAAATTGTTACAATTTTTATATTGTAATGCACGTATAGGAAAACAAAGTATTTTATATATTTACTTACATAATTACATATTAAAGAAAATGAAAAACTTTAAAACTGATATGGCTCTAATAAAAAAAACGGCGAAAGAAAATGTAACGTAATCCACATTTTGATGTATTTAAATGAAAACTTACTGCTGTCGCCAGTCAATAAGAACTCCTAAAACGAAAACTACAACTATAGCGATGAGTATGACAATGGTAACTCCAAGAATAGTGGCCACGGTTAGAGTCGGGACTTCTTCGGCTATCATCGATATGCTGGGTTCTTCCGTCGGTTTGAACAGATCTAAAATGGAAAAAAGTAAATGATGAGGAAACTTATGTTTGTAGAGCAATTCTTATTCATTTTAATTGTTGGTCTGGGTGCATTTAATTTGCACCATTAGGTGCATATCTATATTGGAATATTCCCCAATATAATAAAAATAAACACCAATCTTTTTTGTTCCGGTATGCAGGTGGGCTTTGAAATGGGCCACCTGATGGTAAGTGATATTGGCACCGCAATTAATTTCAATCATTCAACACCAATTAGTGCACCACCAACTTAAGGAACTGAAATGTTAATGTGCCAATAGTTAAACTGGCACACTCGTCCTTTCAAGTAGAGCTATTTGGGGGTATAATATCTGATGATTTGCTGGTACCTACCCACTCGACTAGCACAAATCCCAACCAACAAATAAAAATATCTTTAACATTATTCTTATATAACAGATACCTTACCGTTACCTTCTGTCCAACTCGAACTTTTGATTTCATCCATTTTGTTGTAATATTGCTACAAGTGTTGATAAATAACCATCAATCGCATAAAGTAACTCAAGTCTCCCTTCGTCTTCGTACACCTCGATCTGAAGTAAAAAAGGAGTAGATTAGAACAAATACATACTTAGTAACATATAATAAGTTTAAAATAAGCCTTTTTTTTTTCTTCTTCCACCAACCCGCATTGGAACAGCGTGGTAGAATATGTTTCAAACATTCTCCTCAAAGGGAGAGGAGGCCTTTAGCCCAGCTGTGGGAATTTACAGGCTGTTGTTGTTTGTTGTAAGCCTTTTTCTATTTTAATTTGTCTTGTAATTCTCATATAATAAATATGCGTTCAATTTATTTGTATAATGTTGTACAACGTTATTATTTATTGTTAATGATGCTCAATAAAACACTTCATATTTCACGCGTACCAGGTCAAGGGAATAGCTTGTATTCAAACAAAACGAAACCGAATAATGAAAATATAATGTATTTATAAGTTGTATAAAGTATTACATGAAGCGTTCTCATTTTAAAGTTGATCGAGTATTTTTTCTATGTATAATTTAAGTTACTTAATAAGGAAGTAAAATGTAAAGAACCCATTCTATTATTTACAATCACCTCTCTAAAACGCATTACAGAACATTCGACTCGGAGATCGTCTAGTGTCCGGCGTTCAAACTAATTATGTGTGTTCTGAATTTAAAAGCTGGCTATCTGTCTAAATTGTGTAATTCCGGTAGATCGAATTTCTTCAATCGCTCGCAATCATTTTATTTAATTCTTGTCACATAATAAACTTTTGTAAAAAGAAATATACGTATTGGTGCAAGTCTAAAATATTATGCCATATAAAATAAAACCTAAAGTTTTTTTTTAAAGATTTAATTAAAAATTTATTTTATATATTATAATAATGTAAAATAGTTTCGGTTTTAATAATTATAAAATTAAAGATGACATCCTTTGCCATAGTACCGTGGAGGCTAGAGCTACGTTTACAATTAGTGTAATATTTTCATTTTTCTCCTGTGGCCTATGGAATGACAGTTGACGCTATCGCAGAGGTACTGGGCACAGGGCCAATTTAATATGTTTCCATACACCAAGGGCAGAACACAGTCCACTTCCTCAGAATTCTAATGAGAATTATTTAAATATCTTTCAGTAACTGACAGCAACAAGATCTTTATTAATCATCAATATATATCAAGAGACAAGATACCTGCATATTAAAAATAACTTAAAAGAAAACACATGATATGCAACAAAAACAATTCTCGGAAATGAAGTCAAATGTGACGTACAACAATTAAGATTTTTTGATAAATATGTGAATCGATTAAGCAGAAGATCGTTATCGGCTCGAAGACTACCAGTCATAAGAATATTACTGGTAGCGACTTGTTATCTGATTGATATTTTCAGAGATTGGAAAACGCTTTTAATCACCTCGTACCGCCCCATATTAATAAAGTTTTAAATTAAAATTTATTTTTGTAAAATTATTTTGATAAAAAAGGTTTGGAATTTTGTATTCCAATTATATCACATACTCAATCCGATTTGTCAATAAATATTGAAAAAAATAGGGCAAATGTTTTGAAAAGTCGAAGCTGAAATCTGATTCCTTATTATTTTTAACTATAACATTAATATACTTTTATAGAAATTTAATTTTCTCCGACATAACAACAAAAAATTTGAAATCCGAAGTAGAATATAGAATAAATAAGCCAAGCAAAAAAGCACAACATATTTTATTTGGTTATATTGTGACACAGTTCTTCAATTTTCCTTAAGAAAATGTTTGCACCTGTGCTGCCCTTTTCCTGGGCGTAAACGATCATTCGACGAGCAGGTTTTTTGAAGATGTTTCTTGTACCCTGTGTTTAGATTTCTCTTTGGTAAAGACATACATACAATATTTCCATATAAATATGTATTGTTGACAAATTGTGATCACAAATTTACATTTCTCTTCTACAATAATATTATGTATTAATATGTACCAGGTACATATGTCAGTTATATGACAATGAACAAGTAGTTTCAGACTACGTGACAAATTAAAAAATAAATAACAGTTACATGACGCACGATGCCTTCACGTCTGTTTTAGTTTGAACAAAAGATAATAACATTATTACCACTGTTAAGTGAAGCTGGTTTTTTACTAGTATATAATGTAATATATCTTAACATTCCTTGATGTAAATATATGTAAAATTATGTGTAGAATTTTAAATACTTAACTATAAATTTGGATGTCAGTATATCGGTTTGAAATTAAAAGAATCCGACATTTTTTAACTGATAGTCATTAAAACGTGTAGTAAATACGTTTTATGATGATTTTTAATACTATTCGCTTTCAGCAGATCGCCGGAACAATTGTATAAACACACAGACAG
This sequence comes from Vanessa cardui, assembly GCF_905220365.1. Classification (NCBI taxonomy): domain Eukaryota; kingdom Metazoa; phylum Arthropoda; class Insecta; order Lepidoptera; family Nymphalidae; genus Vanessa; species Vanessa cardui. The sequence goes on from NC_061133.1 coordinate 7,087,300, forward strand.
AGGTTTTGTTGCGTTTATCTCAGTCTGTTGTATATTGAAAGTTTTATACATATTTGTATTCGATGTTTTGCAAGTGTATATATAGCGCTTCGCGTACCCTTCAAACCTTTAATGAGTCATTGGAGTCATAATCACCTTTCCAACTGTCAATGACCGTATGTGTTTACATAGATCCCAAATTTACTGATCAATAAAATATAAAATTGTATTATAATATAATATCCTCATATAAAAGCATGGAAAATTATATCTATCTAATTATATATTGGGAAATACTACCTATTATATTTCATAACGAAAAACCAGTCTTACATCTTCGCTTTAATTTATCATAATACAATCTATTATCTTAATATCAAGCATTCCATCACGTACTGCTGATGGTGACTAATTTCGACCACGATGACCATCAAGGACTCTAAAACAATTGCGTAGAAAATATTATGAATATACAGTGCACTCCTGCTCCAATAATAAGTCGGATTTGGATCAATGACTTTGGATTTTACATGTTAGCTATCGCAAGAGAGTGAATTTTTAAGTTAAACGTATACGTTTAACTTAAAAATTCCGGTTAACACAGAGAATATCTGGCCCGAATAGCAATAACAATTTATTGATACTATGATTGCTATGTACTCAGACTTGTACAGGAGATTCACTGAACTACATGTTCTGAGAAATTAATAATAATAAATAAATAAATATTAATTATGTAATACTAACATAGAATAAGTTAAATTGTATACTAACAAATATGGACTATTATTGTCTGAAAATAAATAAATAAATTATAAAAAAAAAATTATGTGTGTGTTGTTATAAGCGATTGGTTATTATTTTAATAAATAATAATTAAATAATATTGATTTTATATACGTTTTCTTGCTACACAGTGTATTTGTATGGTGGTAGGTATTTAAGAATAGTACAGTGTAGTCTTAAATGACAATTTTATAACTTATCCATAATATATTGCACAAACAGCCGTTTTAAAATCGATTGGCATTATTACTACTTGTTTCAATCTAGTGTCAAATTCCTGTTTCCTCGTTAATGATGTGCTCAAAAACTTAAAAAAAAAAACATGTTAACGTTGATAACATATGCAATGCAACCTATTTCAATGGTGTATATTTTTACTTTAATATTTAAAATAATACAATACAAAGGAACCCTAAGAGCTGTTTTCAGTTTACGTAGAAAAACACACAATGTATAAAATTCGTGTTATTCTTATATCTTCTCAGAGAAAGCATGCGAGCGTTGCTTGGTATGCGCGTTCCATGACATCCTTGGAATGTCCTTTGCTGTGAATCGCACCTATTTGTTATTTTTAGTACGCGTTACGGAAGTACGTGTCTTTGACTATTTCGTAACTGTGGTACTAATGAAACATATAACAAAATTGGAGTGTCTGTTTGTATTATTAAAATTACCGCGTTTTGCTAAATGTATGATATGTATAAATGTAATGTATTTTTTTTACAATTTTGTCTATCTATCTGTTTGTTCCGGTTAATCTTTGGAACGGCTGGACCGATTTTGAAGGTACTTTCAAGCACACATAGATAGTTATTGTGGTAGCCTAAATTATTCCTTATTACCTGCATCAGGCACATTTACCTAGCTGATTCAATAAGGAGTAACTTAGGCTACAAAAATATTTTTTTGTTAAATTTAATCGCGCTCGAAGTCGCGAGCACAACTATTATTCTAGCTGCTTGTTTTGTAATTGATTTCCATAAAAGTTTTTATCTTTACCCCATTGCTAGAATAAAACTCAACTCAATCATCAGAATCCAACGGATTGTTTGTGAAGCATTCTATAGGCAGACATAAATTTGCTATTAACATTTTGATTGTAGTCTACACAATAAATGTTTTCAATTTATTCGATGATCATGCCGACCCCGTTACAACTTCAACTACTATACAGCCGATCGATTCGATTATTTTAAAAGTATCAAATGATTATCACGCCTGATAACATTTTGTTATCAATTAATATCTAATTTCCTAATAACAGCTTTGTTCACAATTTTAATGTAAATGACTTATTCGAGCTAAGGACCTCAGTTATTCATTGTCTAGTTCATATTGATAATAACAATTGTGAAGGCAAAATATTATCTACACGTTTGTAATATATAAATGAAAATATATTCTCATCGTGATGTGGCTTTATGCAAGTGGTACTAACGTGGGTACCATTCTCTCAATAATACTGCGATTTACTGTCATATAATATTACATATTGTATTATTATTTTGTTCTGATTTAATGGTCAGTGAGCAAGAGTAGCTGCAGGCACAAGGGACGTTACAAATTAGTTACCAAGATTAGTGGCGCATTGCTGATGTAATGGATGATTAATATTTCTCACAGTGTCAATGACTTTGGGCGCCTATTTGCCAGTCTTTCTACCTCTTCGTAATAAAAGTACATGTTTTGAAAAATTTACATGATATTGAAAAAACTTTTATTAAAGTACATATTTGTAAATCTGACATTAAAATTTGCAACCAATTCGACAAAACGAAGATCTTTTACGAAAAAAAGTTCTATTTTTCGAAGTTCTTTGAGTATACTCTATATTCTATATCTACTCTATATCCATCTCTTTCTTATTCTCTCTGTCTCTTTCTTTTATACGTATACTGTTTAAAAAAACATTTATTTTTTGTTATTTTACCAGAATTTTAAGAACAATTTATTTTCTTGTCACTTAATTATATTTAAACGTTGTTAATTTCATTGTATGTCATATTTAATACATCATATAACCAACGAAAATTGTATTTGTAACTAAACAAGCAAAAGACACGTTTCAAAAGATACCACACCCAAGACTAGTAAAAAAAATCAATTCTATATTCGAATGTAATGTCTTTACTAACAGACCGATATAAATCTGATATCTTGTTTAGATTTCATAGAGATTTAAGATTTATTGATATATTACAATAATCGTTTATTGTGACATGAATCGGTGTAATCTATACTGTGGAGTTAGATAGAGTGCGTTATCTAAATGTAAACAAACATAGACAATAGTATTTAACTTCTGTTACGACTCGACAACAGATGAACTATTCTGGTTGACTGTTATTGTTGGATAATATTACAGCATCAAGTTTTTATCTATAGCACACACATTTATCTATACACTGCGAATTGAAAGCAAAAAAATTAAGCAAAGAATTTCACCATTAATTTATTTTTTATTGAAATCAATAAAAAGTCCCTCAATAATTTTAAAATATTAGACACGTTTTAACTCTTAACCAATACGTTAGTAAATGAACAATATAAGTAGATAAACAATTAAATATAAATTTGTTTGTTGTATATAAGTATTTGCCTACAATGATTAGCTTTATTTTGGAACTTATTTGTTTTTTGTTTTACAAATTTCCTCACTTTAAAATTATAAAGGAGTGTCAATGTATGTTTGGGAGTGATAGTGTTTGTGATTGATGTGTGATATTGATATTAACTCCAAACCAGTCTGCCGCATAGGTTGTCAAAAATATAGTAATATCGCTATTTTTAAGATAATAATCATTATATAAAGTTGACATAACTTTTCCCCTTATCATTTATTAAAATGAGCCGACAATTTGGATTGTAGTTTAGTCATTTTTTTTATATAATGAAATAATATTTCAACAGATATTCTACAAAATACTAAATAAAAGTACATAACTCAAGGTAAATCAAATCTGAACAATTGTATAAAGTGTACATTACGCAAAAAGCGTTTTTAATAAAAAAAAGATCTGTCTTTTGCAATAGCATCGAATCCAAGTTGTTTTGATAGCAAATTCGTTTGTATATCAAACACTTCCTTCAACGAATTAATCTGGTATTGTCTTCTTATCGCTTTAAGACGGATTAAGAGACGATAGCGTCGTACAGAATTACATTGAAGTAGAAGTAGGTCAAGAACGATTTCGGTACAGTGGAAAGCAGCAATGGACGCTCATGCTACAATCAAATCGTATGTAATGTTTTCCTTACTAACAATAGCGATATCAGTTGTGTATATTGTTGAAAAGATTAAAACACACTTGAGAAAATTCCCCTTACATAGAATCATGTTAAGTCCCAATTGTTTAGCAAGAGCTTCGAGTATTATAATTATCTACAATGCATTAGAATTATAAATGTATATTCGCATCTAATAGATGACCTTGATAACAATATCTTTGTTATAATGACTGATAAAAATAAAGATATATTGTATTTGTTGTTATTAATATATATAAAAAAGCATTACGAAAGTATTCATTATTTAAGTATTAAATACTACAAGTTACCAAACGTTAATTTAAAATTTTTAACATTTACTTTACTGATCATAAAGCACCTATACGAAAATAATTAATTAGTCACAAGCAACGGGTATGAAATAATAGGTATAAAGTATATTTCCACTAACTTACATAAACACGGCGAAGAAGTTTGTTGCGACTGGTCCTTTCACTCGAAAAAAAAAAACTAGTCGTCGAAACAGGATTGTCTACGGATATTCAGTACTTTGGCACCATTTTTTTATCACAGTGAATAATAACAAAGTTGTATTTTTTAAAACGATTTCTGCGTCATCTATGGGCGCAAGCGGTGCGCTCCAAAGCGCGTCTCTCACTGCTGCGTTAGCTACCTACCAACGAGATCACCTTACAGACACGGTAAACCTTGCCTTAACTGTTGACAATATTTCGTGAACTGGTGACACGGATCAAATAATTATGTTATGTTATGTCGGGTAGTCACACATTGAAGTGTTAAGGAACATACATAACGGTTTTATAGATGTGCCTGCGCATTATTGATACTAAACTGTCTAAACGCCGTGACTCATCGAGGAATGTACGTTCTATCAACGCCCCTTCGTGTGTAAAACTTGCGCATTATTGATAAGATTCATTATTTTTCCATATGCGCAAATAGTTTCAAATAACATTTGTATAATTGTAAAGTTTTATTTAAAAAAAACATCAACTACTTATAGAATATTGAAGAAATAATATATTCTATATCTAATAAAAGTACAAAATAATCTTCAATCAATTGCTTCGAGGAGCAATCGTAAGGAAAATATTAATACCGATAAAGAAGACGAATAAACTACTATATAAAGCATTGATAAACATCGCTATGTGATTAAAATTTTATGGTATTGATTTGGTAGACGCGCGAGAAGATTATATATTTTTAGGTACTTCTAGTAAATGTTAAAAAAAATGTAAATTTGATAATACATTATTATTCATAACGTATTTATTAAATACTGGACGCCCGTGGCTTCGATCCCGTTTTAGGGCTGGTTGTCTTGTGTTAGGCAAAAAATATGGTCCTTCCTTGGCGTTCAAATTTGCTTCACCAAATTGGGTTCATTGGTTTGGTCGTGAAACAGTAATGATGCAGCAGAGATGGCCTAGTGGTTAGAACACGTGCATCTTAACCGATGATTGCGGGTTCAAGCCCAGGCAAGCACCGCTGATTCATGTGCTTAATTTGTCTTTATAATTCATCTCGTGCTCAGCGGTGAAGGAAAACATCGTGAGGAAACCTGCATGTGACAAATTTCATATAAATTCTGCCACATGTGTATTCCACCAACCCGCATTGGAACAGCGTGATGTTCCAAACCTTCTCCTTAAAGGGAGAGGAGGCCTTTAGTCCAGCAGTGGGAATTTACAGGCTGTTGTTGTTGAAACAGTAATAGACAGACAGATAGAGTTACTTTCACATTAATAATATTAGTTTAGATTTTTTCTATAATGTTGTTTAGAAGAACTTTAAATAAATTACTTATGAGTTGTTACTCCTGTTTAGTTACTATTTACAATATATAAACTGATTATTACTGGTCTCCCTACATATTATACATAGTCCCCTGGTATACAGTTGATGTGATTTACGCATAGGCAGTTGTACTACTTCTTTCTAATCTAACCTAACACATTTAAAATGTGCCGAAACATTTTTTACCATCATTCATGAGCCATTAACAGTTTTAGTCAGCCTGAATCTATTACATCCAAATACTTTCACTCTGTTTACTTGCACGAATAAAAATGTTATGTACTCACTACTGTATAACTTAACAACCGTGTCAGAATATCCACTTATCTTCGCCCGCATGGCAAAGAGTCCTTAAAACCGGCAAAAAATGGGAATTTTTTGAAGCCAAATATATCTGTTTTTTGAGATGACTAATAACAGACTCTAGTTAAACAGTGGAAGAAACATCGTAATTATGAATAAATTGCATTGAGATGGACAAAAGATATTTCAGGAAGTTAACAAAAGATTAGAGGAACTCTGAGAAGTGGAAGATTAGTGGACCGGAAATGTCTAATCCGGCTGTGTTAACAAGAATATTAAATTCATACTTGTGACGTCAAGTGTAAATTAAAAGCGAATGAAATTGCAGGGTACACCAACTTAAATGAAAGTATTACATAATTAATAAATTATCGGCAACGCTTGGCATGTTATAAGTTTTATTTTTAGTTAGACATTGCATTAGATTATTATGCCAATAAAAAAAGCAATCTTTAACTTATATTATAATGTCTAATATTGAGAGCCAAATACGCTAATAAAAGTTATAATTAGTGATTGCGAGGCTTAATTATTATATTTAGTAAGAAAACAATAACTATAATTTTTTTACGATAAAAGTTATAAATATATTTTTTAGAAGATTTTCAGTATCAATTCCAATAAAAATTATGGCAGAACTAATAAATTAAAAACTTAATATGTATACGTTATGTGACAAGTCTCCAGTAAAATAATTAACATATATACATATTGAGCAAGCAAGTCTAATCAGGACAGCCTTAGATTCAAATTTGTGCAAAGAAGATGTGATTTCGCAAGTTTACATATTTGATTTACAACCGTGTGTACCAACGCCAGCGCCAACTTCTTCCGTTACATTTTATAAACGGAAATTGTGGCCTACAACCTATCGGTAGATAAGAGCAAGGCGGAAAGGTTTATGTAGTATAAAACTACTTTTATTGACTTAAATCGAAATATATTCATTTTTTTTAAATAACGAATTATAAACACAAATTAACCACATAAAAAATCTGCGGTACCCCAAGTTTGAAGTCGAAATCATCATTTGAGATTGAAAAAGAACTAGAAACGAAACAAGATGTGATTAAGGCGTTTTATTATTAAATTATAATTCTGCGTTTAAATAAAAAGTATCTCGTTGTTCCGAATGTAAGTCATGTATTCAGTGTATTCCGCAGTTAGCAGCGATAGTCTGTTCTCAACAGTGCTCAACATCGCTTCTTCCTGATGGACTGACTTTCCGTTTTGACAGATTGCATCATACAAAGTCCATATGTATATAATGTTTATAAGTATTCACATTTTTTATTACCTCAAAAGTAGATGTAAAGATGTATTATATACAAACATGGAACCCCAATCTTAGCGTAGTTTTTAACCTTTCCTTACTTTTAGGGTGACCTACTCTAATTTCCACTTCTAACTAGTTCTAAACTAGTTCCTGGTTGCTTTAACATAATTTTAATTGTTCCTTAAATAACCTTCTTGATATTAATAAACCCTCATAAATAATTCCCTGTCTGGGCCTGCCATCAAGATCGATAGGGAAGATGCGAAATTTTTGTTTTTGTGTTTATTTTAAAAACTCCATATAAGATAGACTACAAATATATTAAAATTCTAAAACACTGTAATTTACGGCAAAAAATGCGATTTCAAAATGTCAATTTCAATTTTCGCGCGAAAACGGATCTATATTTCGTATGACGTCAGGCCCGCCGCTAGCTGTTTTGTCGCCCGCGTGCAATACCTATTATGCCGCCCTTTTTTTCGCTGCAAAAACGCATACCACTATTCCTCCACATGAGGTAGGGGGCGGGTTGTATACCTGCTAAAAAACCAACGTTAGCGACCCACTCTGTCTTTTTGGAGGATGTTACGAAATCTTTTGTGCATACTACCGTGACGTCCTAACGGTAGGCTCACCTCTGCGGAGTTCCACTACCTAGGGAGTTCTCAGGGTACAGAAACCCTTAACCCCGGGACACTTATGGCGGGAGGAGAAGACATCCATAGCGAAGACTCCTTCTACTGGTCTTCTTCGGCGAAGCGGGTCAGCAGCACTGTTACCACGGTCCCGTAAGATAAGAACCTTGTTACGAGCATTGAGTCCAACCAAATAGGTGTATTTTCCGTCCAAGTACAGAATCAGCAAACAAGTCCCATACCATTGCATCAAGGTGTGAGACGATGGGACGTTATTTCCCCCAAATTGTTTACTAATTCAATGGAGGATATGTTCAAGACGCTGAACTGGAAAGGACATGCCATCAACATCAATGGCGAATACATCTCTCACTTAAGATTTGCAGACGCTTGCTGATTCTTCTATGCGTATCGGCCTACGGATGAACTTGGATAAAACGAAGGTCATGTTCAATGAACATGTTCTACCGGAACCGATTGCGATACACGGTACCGCCCTCGAAGTTGTTCAAAAATATATCTACCATGGGCAGACTTTGCGATTAGGTAGAAACAACCTCGAGGACGAGGTGAATAGAAGAATTCAGCTGGGTTGGGCAGCGTTTGGAAAATTACGTCGAATCTTTACATCGTCGATCGCACAGTGCCTTAAGACGAAAGTCTTCAACCAGTGCGTCCTACCCGTCATGACATACGGAGCCAAAACGTGGAAACTCACGGCAAGGCCGGTCCACCAGTTTAAAGTCGCGTTTAGCGTGCTATGGCAAGGGCTATGCTCGGCGTTTCTCTGCGGGATCGCATCAGAAGAAATGAGGCGACCCGCCAGAGAACCAAAGTCATCGACATAGCCCACCGGATTAATAAGCTGAAGTATCAGTGGGCGGGCCATATTTGTCGCAGAACCGATAACCGTTGGGGAAAACGTGTTCTAGAGTGGAGGCCGCGTCTCGGTAAACGTAGTGTAGGACGTCCTCGGGCACGGTGGAGTGACGACATACGCAAGACGGCTGGTAGGAGCTGGATGCGAAGAGCCCAAGAACGATCTCAGTGGCGTGCATTTGGAGAGGACGGGACATATCCAGCAGTGACCGGAAATGGGCTGGATTGGATTAGATTTATTTATTTACAATAAATAAAAAATACAATGCCATAGAGCGCACGCAGGCAAGGTGTTTGGTTTAAGAGGTCCTCCTACGTTGGCATTGATGAGCTTTAAGCTGAGTTGGACAAAATGTTGCACGAAGCTCCATCCAGGATGAGGCCCTGATCCTTCAAATGTGTCTGCGCCTTAATTGCCGTCTCTTGGAGGGCGGTAGACGCTCCTCGGGGAGACCTCAGCAAGGACCGTGGATTAGGAGGCCCTCCGTTTTAGTTAGAGAAACCATCAAGACCAGCATCTCGATTCGATCCACCGTGAGCGACACTCCGACTTTAGGGCCGCCACCTGAAAGGTTCGCCCCGTCACCGTGACACAACACACCCATCCCGGGCGAGGTCGGTGCCCGCAGGAGCCAGTCAAACCAACTTCAAACGCCGGACAAGTCGTCCATCGCCCCCTCCCAAAGGATCACCTGATCCTGGAGGTATGCCCCAACGGCCTTCTGAGATAGGAAGGCAACTCGTGATATCGAAATGGTCCTATGGTCTCGAAAGGAAGACGGCGAGCTTGAAGTCTAACGAATATCTGCTGATGTTAAGTAAAAATATAAAGTATAAAACGCCAAAGTGTAAAACGCCAAATGTAAAATATAAAAAAGGCATGGGCCTATGAGCCCGTGGATGCCGTAAATTAAATTAAGAAAAAAAAAGAAAGGAAGACTATTGAAGTCGTTCGCCACGTACGGTGATACCGTTAGGACTACCGTTCCCTTGGACCAACGCCTCCATTGTCCGGGTCTTGAGAGTGTTTTAGGGCATCGATGGTTGAATGACCCGCCCTTTTCCCCGGAAATAGCTCCCCGATCAGTCGCAGGAGATCTGGCGGTAGTTATTCCGTAACAGGAGCGCCGTATGTTCGGAGCTTCCCTCGCAAACCACGATAGGGGCGCCCCTTTGCTCTCTGTTTACTTAACGCCTTTTCTAACTCTTTTTTTCAACTGACGATGTGCAGCCCGCAGGTGTACCTCTAAGTTTGCGTTGAGCACGTTGCGCCTGCGACAGCGAACGTATGCCCTCCGCGCCCGGTTTAACGGTGCCCGTAGCTCTGCTATTTCGAGCGACCGCCAATATAACTTACGGCGTGATACCCTTCAAACCGCCCTACGACAACGCCCTACTACAAGTAACGGATACCTAATCTACCGATTGATAAGGAAGCTAAAGGGGATTCTCGTAACTTCGACAGTATTGTTTTTCATAGGATAACAGACGACGGACTTTTAACTTTACTCAGTGCGATATTTTTCGATGCTTTGAATAATTTATTTTACTTAAGGATTTGTGGGAATTATAATAATGACTTGAATTAGGTACGTGATGTATTGCTCAATTTGCCGCCCCCTGGACGTGCCGCCCGCGTGCTGTGCACGCGTCGCACCCCCGCTTACGGCGGCCCTGTATGACGTCACTGCTGTCTGTCACTGATCGTACTTGTCCTCGCTGACTTTGATACTCATGCATTTTTTCTCGCCTTTCAAGATACTTTTTTTGTAAATTTTTAAAACGGCATATCGATACTCCGCAAATAAGCTTTGATGACGTATGTTTTGTGCCAATTTATTCATCTACTTTGATAAAGTTTTCAAATTAATGGTTTTTGAGTGAACCTTCTGACACAAAACTGAGATAAAAGTGGGTTCAAGCTGAAAAGAGGAATCTGGAGTTCACTTTGACAAACCCAACTTCTATTTTAATTCGAAAAACGCAATCAATTTTCGTTTCAATGTTCAATTTTTACAACTATAACCTCAAATAAGTATTCATAACAGGAGTGACGTCATTGAACGCTATATTAGTGTTTTGAAATACGTTTCGTTTTACGTTACTTTAATTCGTATTTATCATTAAAAAAAATTATATAAAATATTTAAAACCTTGCAGTGGCCCTTCGGCCTTCTTTTTCACTTTTTTAACATTTCAATAGCAAATTTTTCACAAATATTATATTTGCATATTCCCTATTCATACATTTCAAACTAGAGTTAAAATAAAAGTATTCGAATATTTTCATTCAAATATAACATAAAATTTTATTAAAATAAACTTGTTAACAATATACACAATCTTTATTTAATTTGCTAATACTTTTATAATTATATGTTTTTATCGTATGTTTAATTATACGTTAGATTAATTTAAAATTAGATTGCGAACATAGATTGCGTAAAATTAAAATTCTTTTTTTTAATTTTATTATATAATTTCACAATTAAATGATCTATAGTATAATTTGTCAACACGTGAATTCTGTGTCATAGTATGCAAAGGCAGAAGGAATATTTTGAATGCAAACTACTTAATCATTTCTTAATCAAAATGCAAACACTCCTTTGCTTCATTTTCTTTATCAGCAAAGATCGCATGGTAAGATCCCTTATATGGTGTTCTACTTTCTTGCGCTGCCGGCGGATGCAGGGCTATGTCGAAAGCTATTTCGTTGCAACTTGCTATCGTTGGTACAACAAACCCCGTCTCACTCCAATGAACCGTCAGAGAAAAGATAAATTACTGAAATATAAATTTTAGCCAACAGTTGCGTACGACTAATACTAGATAAGCTATTCGTTTTTAAAGTAAATATTATGTTACTAATATAACAATGAAATTATTGTAGATTATAGATTACATTATTGATATTAGAATTTTTCTTTTCATTATCTAGGTGGCTAAAAGGAAAATTGTATGTGACTATCAACAACAGACATTGGCGATAAGAATTTTAATCATATTTTATAACACCAATGTGCCATCAACATTGAAAACTAAGATGTTATATCCCTTATGCCTATAGCTACTATGTCTAAACTTTTTTATTTTGAAAAGTGAATGAGCTGTACACTAGCTCACTCACTCTTAAAAATTAAAAGTTTATAGTGCATTTTACAATAACTTATATATTAGTATAAAAAAAGTACGACACAAATCAGATGTAGCATCGGAAAATGCAATGGAATGAAAATAAAACCGATTACTGCCGATTTACACAACCAATAGAAATAGCTCTCTATGGCGCCATTCGACGCTATTCGTCGCTATAGATTCACGCGTCAGAGAAAGCGAGTGCATGTAAATGTACGCCTCAAATTGACGAATATAATATTAGGTCATATGATATTACAAGTTATTTCGTTTGAGCAAAGATCATATTCGCGTTAGAAATAAATATTGATAATTTGAGATAGCGTACTCCATTCGGATGTGATCGGTTTCACGAATTTTGCCGATGCGACATCTAAGTTGTTTCGTACTATATCTATCTAAAATTAGTGCGTTCATAGTCATACAAATTCTCCAGCGTCAAGTAATATGGTATTATATATTGAAATGTCAACATGCACTCTTATTTCTTACGTAGTAGACATTCAGAGGGAACTAGGCTAAATTCAGAAAAAAATAGATATTTACATTGATGTGATAATAATTCGTTTTATACTAAATACGGGTTTCTAAATATATTTTCTAATGACAAAGCGATACATATTTCGTACTGGGAACGATTTTCTTTTATAAAACTTTATGCATTTAATATTAAGCAATCAAGAACTGTTATATAATTAAATGCAATACGATTAGTGAACAACAATATTTGACAAATACTATCAGAAAACTCTGTGACAAAACTTTGATTACGTCATGATAATATTAATTTAATTTCCGTATAGCTTTCTAATCGAGGCTGTTTTTATACGTCTACCACCACTTCTAATATAGAAGCAGCTTTACTGGTATAATATATACATATAATAAAATTGGAGAGAATGTATGTTCCGGCCAATTTCTGGAACGGCTGGCCCAATTATGACGGGACTTTCACTGGTAGATATAGTAGCTGATACAATAAGAATTGGTAAGTTAGACTACAACAATAACTTTTTTGTTAAATTTAAACGTGTACGAATTCGCGGACGGAATTAGTCTTATATATTAATAGTGTAAGCCGATTTTTGTCCAAGTGATTATGGGACGATAGCTGTACATAGAAAAACGGCAATGAACTCATTTTGAACAGCTTCAGCCGTACACGTAATAAAAAATTAAAATAAAAAAATACAGACGAATTGATAACCCTCTCCTTTTTTGAAGCCCTTTGAAAATGATTCTTAACAGCAATTTCTTAAGTTGTTACAATTTAGCAATAAAAACAATTTTAGGGAGCGGAAAAGGGTAAACAAAACTAAATTGTTATTCACAAATCCAACTCTAACTGAACTACATATATTAGTTCAGTTAGAGTTGGATCTGTTTGACATAAAAAAGAAAAAAAAAACCTTTGAAAAAGGTTTTATAATTTTGGCGCCAAATGTACACACGAGTGACAGTTGCAGTTTACTATGGAATGATTTAAATCAAAATCAATCAAAACAGAACCTGTCATAGGTTTCGAAATTCAAACAATCTCTAAGTTCCGCGAACGACTCTAAGTTTAATATTTTATTAGTTAACATGTGCTATCAGCGGCTGACGTTAACTCGTACCTGGTACGACATAACACAGGCACTGACTCCGACGCATACAATGGACGGCATAAAAGAAACAACATCATACTTCTGTAAATTTTATTTAAGAAATAAAATAATGTGAAATATGTAATAATATTTTTTGTTTTTAATAATATTCGACAGTATTAATTTAAAATCTAATTATAATTTTGCTTATATCTAGATGATAAAGATATGCTAATGGTTATTTTATCTTATTCAGATATTTTGGTGATTACGTGATTAAAAAATTAACACATTTTTTATAATAGACAACTATATTGTCACACAAAGAAATATTTTACGAAATATACATTAACATTTAATTAGTACAGCTGAAAATAATCTCTCTTTACATTTCTTATGTTAGTATTATTTATATATTTTTCATAAAAGAGATTTCGTTAATATCAATTATAATAATATTTTCACTTTTACGCTGTATAAGGCTATACATGTAACGTAAAGAAAATAAAAAGTTTCTGTAAATATTAACTGTGTTCGAATCCTTACCTTCAAAGGAAAAATTATGGAATAATAGAATTTCATTATACGAGGTAAATGGTTCTGAGAATATTAATTAGTAGATAACAAGTTTTATGTTCGTTGAATCGCTTTATACCGTTGCTTTATAAAATAGAGATTGGAATGAAACTTAAAATGTTTATTCGAAATTTGAAATCTATTCGTACATTTATCTTATTCCTTTATAATATTTGTAGGATATGTAAGCGTCCACTCCGTGAAGTATTCCAACGACGACACCAATGTACTAAAAATAAAAACAAATTATTTAAAATTTTCGAACGTAATCCAAAAAACATTCAAATACTTGACCCAACAAGGTAACATTTAATTACATCATACTTATATCTGTCATTATGGAATGAACATAATTTATCATTTTTTTTTTTGATATCGTGTATATCTGATGACAGCTTCTCTATCTAAGTCTAGATCTACTGATATTAGCAAATGATAACATAAATGTACGCATATATTTATAATATGCACATGCATCTTCATTTTTATTACATGATAATAATATTCTACTAAGTGCTAAATCAGGCATATTTTTGATGTCCACTGGATTAACTATTTATAAAATATATATATATATATACTTTTTAATTCTTTAGCATTTGATTATTGTCATTAAAATTTTTACAATATTACACATATATATATTTTTATTGCATTTTGTAATTTGGCATACTCTCACAATCTATCTTCTCACCCTTTATCATACTGTCTAATAAAATACAACGAGATATAAACATCGAATCAATTTCACTATTTTATATATTCCTAACACTTTTAAATTGTCAAAACATGTTATATGCTCGTAATGCCATTACAGTGCAACTGGCGGCTTTATCGCAGCACTGAGCACAACACAGGAGTAAACTCTTCCAGGCAAATTTTGGCCCACGTAAAAATATCTGAAAAACCATATAGTGTCGGTATATTTCTGTAAGAGCCCATCATCAATTTGCCCGTGGAAATTGAATTTAAACAAAAAACAGTATCCCAATTCTACATTGGAACAGTTTCGAAAATTCTCCAAACCTCGAAAACTCGTCAAGTGCATCGTCATACTATAATGTGACGTGTCGCACTGACAACGCATAAACGTCATTACATATATGCGTTTTCACGACACGTTTTCAAATTCTTTAAAAATATAAATGACTATTTATCTTGTTGTGCTAAACAAAATGACAATAAAAGAGTAAATCGGTTCATCCAATTAGATTGAGATAACAGAGACACTAATCCTACAGCTAAATTAATCCGCTTAACATAAAAAATCACGTATAATCCTGCCTTAATCCTACAATAGAAAACACAGCTCTACAACAAATTTAGTTTATCTTTTTTTAGTTTAAAAAAGTTTAAGTCGTTGGTCATTCAGCCAGGACATTATGTGTATATGTAGATTTACACTTACGTATACTGCTGTCATTGCGGGATATGCTGCATACATGTTGACCAGCGCGTAGCGAGGATACAAGTATATATTTACAGCCACACCCATGTACGATGATGCCGACAAATACATAAAACAGGCCACAGCGTTGAATACAAATTCCTGTAAAAAAAAAAGAGGCATATATTTAGAAAGAAGAAAAAAGTAATAGCTTATAAATGTGCCAGTAATGAACAAAATATCTTAAATAGCAAATGTTTGTGATTATTTCAATACAAGTTTGTATTCAAATAACCAAATGACCAATACTGAAACAATCTCACAAAGTATCAAATTTAGTACATCCACGGTAAAGTTTATATGAAATAGACGATTTGTGCTATTTGCTCGTAACTTCAAAGACTTAAAAAAATATTGCTTTAATCACAAATAGAAATGGATTTCAAATGTGTTCATAAAATATTTTGATGAAACATTTATGGATCTGCAATTAAATTGATTCGTTTTGATTTAAACTTAAATCGTTATCGATTAAGCGCTTCCTGGTAATAGATGCCTATTATCAAAATTGGAATTTGATAATAGGCACCCGTGACCAAGTTTGTTTTAATTCTATTTGGTCAGAGCGTACCAAAAATGACTGCATAATAGATTGAATTAAAATCTACTTAAATAATAAATAAAAAAAATGATAAACAATTAAAAAATATATATACTTTAGTAACCACATTCGATTCTATTCAAATCTTTCAATTGCAATTGTTTGAAAAACTACATCACTTTATTGCTGCGCAAGAAAATCTATTCCGCAAAATCCAAAAGGCGAAAATAAAACTGATTTTTTTTTATTATTACTTAAGTTTGCATAAATGAATACATATTCGGTTTTCATCAAAAATATATATCCAAAACAGGAACAATAGTTCGTGTCGTCAAATGCATATTACTTTTATAAACACAATTATTATATTTGTGTAGTAAAGACCCTCCAAAACCACTTTATGATTTCATAAGATAACGTTAAATTACTCTAATAAGGTTATCATTGAGTACATATCTCTTAAGATAATATGGAATCTTAGTGCCTATATCCACATGTAATAAAATCTCTTCAATTAAGTTTTGCACACTTCGAAGGCGAAGCTGCGAATTATTATCGTTTTAAAATAAAAATCGCAATTAACTCAGCTTTAATTATTTTTATAAACAGCGTTAAATATCTTTAAATATTTAGTACATGTTGTATTTTATTTACTTCACATTGTATAATGGTTAATTATGATGTAATTTTAGATACGTACCTATTAGTAAAAATATTTCTATAAAATAAATTAATAATATGTAAATACCGACATTTTATATTATGTACAATTGACGAAATGGTTTCAAAAATATATGGCGGCGTAGAAACAATCGGGACCGACGTTTCACGATGTTATTAATATTATATTCAACGTAATGGTATTAAAATATAGATCAAAAGTAATCCATTACTGAAAGAAATTTTGAAGTCTATCAATAAATGACTTAGAAATAGATTATTAAAGTGTTCGCATTTTAGTACGGAACGTCTGTAGTTTAAGAATCGTATGTGACGTCATTTGACCTGTTCGGTATCACCGCAACGAGAATCATTCAAGTATTAGTTTGCGGGTCGCGCTCTTGCTTTGTTGTTTTATGTAATTTCTTCTATAGGTGCAAAATATTAAAAACTCATTCGATGAGCTATTAAAGGAATAGTTTTATTGAATATTTTACTAAGCTTTTACATATATCAAAATCCAGACGCACAGAGGAATCATCTAAGCGAATTATCTTAAATGATATTAAAATATCTCTTACTGGACTAGCAATAATTTTAGAAAGTAGTTTGCAAGAAAAAAAATCTGGTAACCCCATACATAAATAACGTAACGGCTTGATTGTGACAGAGAAAGAACTAGTTGGTAGTCGATATTCTTGATGGAGAGTGCTGAGGATATTCGTAAACGATGTTGGAGCACTTATTTCCTGTATCTTTTGGACTATGCCTCAATTTATTATGTTTACTTGAACTCTTTTGTTTCTCTTTTTATTTCTGATTCTGGAAATGTCTCTGTTTCATCTGACTCCATGGTATCACACTCAATAATTTCAAAGCATTGTAAAGAAGATGATTTGACTGGATGATTGACTTGAAATCGTTGGTGCTTCTTTTAAAAGAGTGTCATAAAATTGAATCCGACGTCTTTTTTCATATGCTCCTCGTTCTTTTTGAGGTTTCAACGTCCTTTGACAGTCAAACTTATGAGGATATATTTCGAGTTTTAACTTTAATGTTCCCCTAACCATAAAATATATAGTTATTTTTACTGAATCGGTTAATCCAAACTTACTCACGACTCCATAAATATATATTATTAATAATTACTTACATCAAAATTTTGACGCACATATTTAATAAACATTAATTTGCACCACTTTTTCCGTACTGTAATATTATTTGGTACACGAAAAAATATTTTATTGGGATTTTTAACTGTTGTGCTTTGACACATAGGATATGCAATACAATAGGTATATATAGGTAGGCTTTTCCTTTAACTCCTGCCATCGGGTAATAAACAAAATCAGAATCGACCGGTCTGAGGAACTACACAATTTCGTACGCATTTGGCGAACACCCGCTGGGTCGCAGGTCAGATGACGTCACATGACGGAACGCCGCGTATAACAAAATTATTCTAGCAACCGCAACTTCAAAGTCCCATAATTTTCTAATTTCTTGAGATATTTTATCGATTCTTTCTCGTGATTTTTTTTATTTTATCTAAATTTTTATAATGTATCAATAAAAAAATTGTAAAGTGTCATTGAAAAAACGACAAAACGACTTCAAACGTGTATAGTTTATTTCAAAACAAATTGATATGCACTATAAAGTAAAAAAAATAATCGCGTTTTCTTCTTCGTTTCTTAATCGTTTTAGTTACAATTATTATTATTTTTGGAGTCAGAACTGAACCAACTTAAAATGCAAGCACAAAAAGCACTAATTTTCAAAATAAGAACGTCGGTTAATTACTGACAATTTTCCGCAATTCTTTAAGAGTCGTATAAAGCCAAGTATACAACGATGCATAGACATGAATCAATGTATAGAAATCAATCGTTGTATATGTAAGTATATCGACTTTGAGAGATTCGAATCAGGTCAGTCGTAATAACAGTATGAAATATTGAGAACACGATCACGAGTTGTTTATTTTAAATAAAAAATTAAAGTATTCCTGATCGTTTTTCATGATGAAGTTGCAAACTTTTCAATACATTTAGAGACATAGGTTCTTCATCAAAATTACATTTGATCACATGAAATTTTGAACCTATGTGTATGATCTCTACCGTGATAATATTTTTCATGGTATACGTTGGCGGACGAGCATATGGGCCACCTGATGGTAAGTGGTCACCATCACCCATAGACAATGACGCTGTAAGAAATATTAACTATTCCTTACATCGTCAATGTGCCACCAACCTTAGGAACTAAGATGTTATGTCCCTTGTGCCTGTAGTTACACTGGCTCAATAATAAGATTTGTCAAATATGAAATACTAACGAAAACGGATTGTCGAATCAAATGTTGAGAATTCGATGACAGGACGTAGCAGGCGATGAGCAGAGCAGTGGTCAGCAGGCAGGCTGAAGCAGTCGTCAGAAAGCCATGGAACGCTGAGCCCATACTGCTAGCTTCTGATAACCCATACTTTACTAACAGACTTTGACATAAACTTCCCAGCATCTGTAAAACATTTGTAACACTATAACATTTATTTAATATTTGTATCTATTGAAATAAATAAAATTTAAATTTAAATGATTAATAATTAATATTCGTTTATGTCGCTATTTTAAACTTAACAAAACTATCCTTTTATTATGTTTGTGTATATGTAGCTATGTCCGGGATAATATTCAAAATCACTTAAAAATACTTTAATTCATATTCCAAGATCATTTGTCAAAGACATCGTTTTGATCAAAATTTATAGTTACAATATAAATTAGTGCCTATGCCTAGTGTTCATTATGAAAGTTTTATAGTGCTTGCTAATATTTCTGCGCAGATTAGCTAAAAAGTTGAAAGGTTTAGACGCTTTTCTTTTATTTGATTAGAAACTATATGAAGAATCACGATTAAGCAAGATAAAAGAAAACGGTTTTCATGTTATGTTAGCAAGTACCTACTATTAGACATATTGGGACCTAAATTCTTTCAAGTATTTCACACACAATAACGTAACCCAAATATTCCTGCATCTTCGAATTTGAACGAAATATTATTATTTTGATATGATAAATATATTATATATCTTTAGCTTGTAGTTTTTAAATACATTTGTAATTAATTTGTTCCTGTGAAAAGTTTTAAGAATTATGTTAAAGCTAAGTAATACAAAGACAAATTAATAAGTCGTATTGAATCGAGTACTTACCGCTTCAGCCAACTTTAAAGCACCGTGCTGTGATGTTAGGTACCCCAAGTTGAGACATTCGCAGCAACGACAACAACAGCATTTAATACCTCTGCTATTATTGCCACTTGGGGCCACCCGCACGATAGTAGGGCCTCGAGTCATTATGTTTATAGAAACAATTAAAAATGTCTTTTTTCTATTGTTTACGTTTTATGTCCACGAATGTATCCAGACAAAAGCTCAACCAGCACACGCTAATGGACCGACAGGAAATTTAGGAGAGTTAAAATATTTCCCCATTTACACATCAACATTAGTCACACACAATATTTTTAGACGTTTTGCGAACGTTTACAATTAAAAAGTTCGATGAACTACTTAACCCATATTTTTTCAATAAAATTTATAAACTTTACTTTAGGGCCTTTTTATAACGATTATTTACTTTTAAATATATCTATATGTTAATTTATTTGATTGTCTCTTCAAGATATAATAAGTTCCCGCAGGAATAACACGTCTGAACAGTATATGAATGTTATTTAAATAAGGCGCGCGTCCGCCGGCACGCAGTAAAAATAGTATGCGCACGAGCGCTTCGCGGAGGGTTATTTCTATTTTGGGGTTAATGTTTACCGCCTTTTAACCTTTATTTCTTAACTTTAAAAAAACAAAATATGGTCCATTCATTCATTGAAATATTTATCTCTCATTTTATTTTATATAGAAATAATTATAATAATAGCCTTTTTATTCGAATCTCTTAACAAGTTATGATAAATTGGAACTTAAAAACTAATACTAACGCTAACCTTAATAAAGTGTTTAGACTAATATCTGTTTCTTCTTTATCATTTATAGATCTGTTTGCCAGTCGGCAAAGGCCTCCTCCAACCTTTTCCGCTCATACCTTTCTCCAGCCACTCTGTTCCACATGATTCCTGCCACTTGTCTGATGTCGTCATCCTACCTATTCTGCGGTCTACCTCTCTTCCTTTTGCCTTCTCTGGGGTACCACCGTGTCACTCTTTTGCTCCATTCGTCGTGTTCTCTTATCAAGTGGCCAGCCCATCTCCATTTCAGTCTTTTCACTTTGATTGTTACATTAGTTTTTGTTTTCCTTCTGGTCACACAGTTTTTCAATCTGTCCGACTTTTTCACATTTAGCATACTCCTTTCTATTGCGTATTGGCAAGTTGCTAGTTTGTGCAATATTTCCTGGTTTAAAGTCAAAATTTTTATTTTTATAGGGAGTGTTCTATCTTTCATAACCTCTTTCAAGCTCCAGTATCTCTTCCAGCCATTTATTATTCGTCTCTCCACTTTTTTTAGCATAGGATCTTTTTGAGTAATAAACTGTCCCAGATAGACGTACTCATCTGTATAGCCAATTTTGCGTGTTCCCTAATTTTATAGTGTGCTTGATTCCGTTTGTCATCACTTTAGTTTTTTCCGGATTCAATGTCAATCCCACTCTCTCACTTTCTGTTGTAAGTTCTTCTATCATTTTACTTAAGTCGTTTGAATTTTTTGCCAGTAGCACTATATCGTCGGCGAATCTCAAATGCGACATCAATGCACCATCTTAATTCAACCCGAGATGATTCCAATTAAGTCTTCTGCAGATTGATTATAGTACTGCGGAAAATAGTTTCGGAGATAGGGGATCTCCCTGTCTGACACATTTTTCTACTTTGAAGGGAGCACTTTTCTTCTCCAATTGAATAACTCGAATGTATTTATGATCAATTCCTTCTAGAAGTGCATATTTTTTCGTGTGTAAGAGAAGCAAATGTTTTTCTCTAATCAATAAATGCGATATATTATGTTAATTGGTATTCTTTTTTTTACATATTTATATGAAATAGGCGTTTGTCTTCCATCTCACCCGATGGAAAGTGTAGATGAAGACGAAGGTGGTACACGCCCATCCAAAAGAAACCTGTTCACTCTACTCTTAAAGGCTCCGGAGTTCAACTTATCAGGAAAAATAGACGCAGGCAGGTCGTTCCAAATCTTAGCGACTCTTACCAAAAACAAGCTGTCAAACCGTTTAGTTCGGCTTCCAGATGATATTTGACTGCACCGTCCAAGAGATGACTGCAGTACTCCATGCATGATCGAACTTGTGCAGTGTAAAGATTAAGCAGCTGAAGTACCGCCGAACTTTTGAAAGGATTGATATTTTCTTGGATGCCGCTTGTACCATAGACTCGATTTGTTGTCCAAAGTTGAGGTTAGAGGTGACGGTAATACCTAAAAGCCCTAGATGGTCTGTGATCGGAAAGGATACACCTTCGAAGGTGGGTGTTAAATCGAAGCAACTCTTTTTAGCGGAGAAAAGACACGCTTGGGTTTTGGAAGGGTTGAAATGGACAAGATTGGCGTCACCCCAATCGGACACCCACTTCAAAGTCACGTTCACCCGTTCAATCATGGACTCTCTCAAGGACCGTATTTCAACTAAAAACGAGCTAGTCCGTTTATTAATTAATTTATTTTTTTTAACTGACTAGATCGTATTGTACTTATAGCATTAACCATCTACAAATCACGAAAATTTAAAAAGGTTAATAGGGACACGATTAATAATAATGGAAAGACCTCTCTGTACAAGGTGGTAGAGCTCTTGGTATTAGGGCTCTGTGTAAACGCGTTTGCGTGGGTACTATCGACTCATCAGATGTTTTACCGCAAAACACAGTAATCAATATTGTTGTGTTCCGATTTGAAAGGTGAGTAAGTTAGTGTAGAGACACAAGGGATTGTTATTATATCTTACAGCGCCATAGTCTCGACTCCAAGTCCAAGCATAATTAAATGACAATAATAAACTCGGGATATCAAAATAAAATAATAATCCTGTAGATTGTTTTATTTCAAAAGTTATATAGATACATAAAAAATATCATTATCAAAAGGAAGCACAAATTGTTATTCCATGCCCAGCTTTGGCTGGAAGGAAAAAAATATGTGTAGTTTTTTATTTATTACATTTAACTCAAATCAGTATGTAACATATAAATAGTAATAATAATATTTTATTAAGTAATGAGGCTTTATTACCCATTATTATAATATATCTTAGTCTTTTATTAAGGACAGGGGCCGTTCCGTCAGATTCCAAAATGAAATTCAGCCACAGTTTAACAACGGTCTGGTCGACGACATAGATTGTTGAAAAATAAAATTAAAACATCTGCTTAAACATATGTCTTAAATAATGAATATAATATATACAAAAATTAAGTTTTCAATTTGTAATTTGCTGGTTAACAGTAGGCGATACTAATATAGGTCAGGATTTCCCAAACTATAGGTGGCTATAAACCCACTGGTGGGTCGCGGGCGAATATTGAGGGTCCTGTGTGTAGGACGACCTTGTACTAAAACTTTGTTTATTATTTGAAAACTCCATATCGGTAACGGTTAAATTTCCTAGAGGTGGGTCCAGAGCTTTTGAACTAACGTTAGATGGGTCTTAGCCCAGGCACCTTTGGGAACCACTGATATAGGTAATTATGGTTTCGTTGGCTCCGTCCTCTAGACAAAACCATACGAAAATAACTTCATAAAACTTAACCTACTTATTAAATAACAATAAGGCAGTTTATTGTATATAAAAAGAGCGCATCATAAAAAAAATTGCTAAATAATTTCTTGAATATTATCCAATTGAGTAAAATCAGTACAGGTATAATTGGAAAATAATTGTGTTAGAATAATCTTAATATAAATGATTTATTTTTAGGATATAAATTTGTTTAATTGTTGTAATGTAAAAGTTACATGTGTAATAATTAAACATCTTTTTTTCGTTATGAATGGTCTAATAATAACTACAAACCAACGAATGCTATAACTGTTACTAATGACTCAATGCTAATAAGAAATTATTAGACCTGTTGATATCTTCATTTTTTCAAAACCGTAACGTAACTAAAATTTATACTGAACTACATACTTACAAAATGTTTATCCAAAAATCTTTAAAAAGGAACAGAATATAAAAATAAATGCTTGTACGTGTTTCAGAACTTTAACATTAGGTACTTATATAAATCCTATAAAAAACTTTATAAATACTAAACGTTAAAATCATATTATTCGGTAGGTACACTTATACTAAATTATATTCGATTTATGGTATGATTAAATATAAAGTATATACGCTGTTTAATATAGGAAATCTAAGTTTGTGTACAATCTAGAATAATTTAATTGTGAAACAAAACAACATCTAAAGCTTTGCTAAAGGTATAACCTATTTTTTGTGTCGTTAACTAATTGTTTTTGAACGGTTTAATGACACAATTTAGTTTTTAAAATTAATTGTAAAATATAAATAAATAGAAACTGTTCATTAAATATCAA
Source organism: Vanessa cardui (assembly GCF_905220365.1). Classification (NCBI taxonomy): domain Eukaryota; kingdom Metazoa; phylum Arthropoda; class Insecta; order Lepidoptera; family Nymphalidae; genus Vanessa; species Vanessa cardui. Next base: position 7,111,729 of record NC_061133.1, read on the forward strand.
TATAAAAATATTATTATGTGCTATTTATTTAATATTTGTAATATTTGCCAAACAGATTTATAAATATTAAATAAATAGAATATCTTTCATGAAAACAACTTCTTTATAAAAATCTTGTAGAGAGGAAGAGTTTTTATTCTTAAAAATCTCTTAAGGCCTTTGCAAGACGGTACTTATACTGTAGATCAAAATATAGTCTTGAAATATTCCATCGTTTTACAATAACAATATTATTACTTCCTCGTTTAGCAAAAGGCAAGCATGACATACAACAGTTGCATATTTAAGCTTATTTGTAAACAGTAAAAAATACTCAAAAATTACAATATTCTTATGCAATTATTAAATTCAGGAACTACCTGCAAACATTTACACTTGTATTTTGTCATGTATAAAAATTAAAAACCGCGATAAGAACGATTCGCCAAGACTGTACTCAGCAAGTAGAGAGCAGCCATGACCAGCCCCATTACCTAAATGAAAAAAAAACTGATTATTTACACTTATCCTTTACTTCAAAAAAAAGGGAAATACAAATCGGACATTTTAAAAATAAGGTTATTAATTTATTAAGGTTATTAATATATTTTATTAAAACGTATGTGTATTAAAACAACAGAAGATGGCCTTTCGTTCAAAGATATTATGCCAAATTCGTTACATAAAAGTTATTTGGGCCGCGTTTAGCGCCAAAACAAATCATTCAGAATTGCACAATAAGGATCTCAGAAGCATATTAACTTCTGGTAGATTTTAATTGAATGTTTATTAAAACAAAAGTTTATCTATTATTCACATATTTTGATTATCCTACGTCGCCAACGTAGCAGACAAACACGAACTCTAATATACTATCACTGGATACTATGAAACAAATGTCTCCATCGCTTATGTCTGTTTCTCGTACCGCAATAATTATGAATTGAGATCACATGAACAAAGTTAATTTTAATTAAGATTATATATACATTTGCTTGATTGCCTATGGTTTACGAATAGTTATTACTTATTTCGACGGTGATTGTTGAAGTAATCGGATATCATACCGACGGTGACCTACACTTGGATGCGCCGCGTTTATTAAATTAAACTATTTTTCATACTTCTAAGGATGTAAGTTTTATTTTATAGCAAATTTGGCTCAGGCAATGCAGGCATATTAAAATATAAGAGCTCATAAATTTTATCTGTAAGTCGTTTGCGTAATACGTTTGATGGATGAAAACATCACATTAGGCTACGGTAAAATATACAAATTTTAAGACACAATTATTGACTATTTTGTTATATTGACAAGTCGTATGAAATCTTTTAAATTAGGGGAAGAAAAATAAAGGACCGAGGATTAATTGTTAGAACTGTAAATTTTACTATAATTAGCATATAGTATTATTTCACTGAAACCTAGACCAAAATTTTGCTAATGTTTATTTTGTTAAACATTCTCATCTTAAGAACTACTAGTCCATTATGATGTCTTAAATTTTCGCGATTATTACTCATTGAAATAAAACTAGTTTAAACTAAGAACTAAGGTAGACGTGACCACGAACGCTGAAAAGTGCTCGAAACGTCGGGATGTTAAAAATAATTAATATACGCGATTAAAATCCGTTTAAACTAGTTTTATTTCAACTACTAGTCCAATTCAAATAAGTCAATAACTATACGGAATAAACATATTGTTATGTTGTTAAGTCTAAACTCGCTAGAAATAATAATAAAAGTACATACCGCCGCCGCTAAATAAGGTTCAAAGTCGCGCCTGTAGCTGCTTTTCTGATGATTAACTTCAATCATAAGAGTGAGACCCGCCGATAAGTACAAAATAAATGCAACGCCGTGATATATCACTTCCTGGAATTGATAACAATTAAATGTAATGATTATTTTCTACAAATGCAAACATATGTATGTATATATTTTGGTAATATTGACAACAATCTAAAATAAAACAGTTATTACCAGTAAAATTATTTAGCAAAAATTGCCGTTCCGAATTCTATCAATGTGTAAAGCATACTTATTTTTCTTACATTCAATTCTGGATTTAGCTTTTGTCGCCAAAATTAGTGATCATAAACAAAAACTACAATTAAACAATGCCTTGAATTTTCGACAGTAAGTGATATTTACATATATTTATAGCTATATATATTTTAAATGGTTATAATATATAATTACAATTATATATTATAACCATTTAAAATATATAATTACAATCAAATTAATTAATTCATTTATTATAATTTATAGTTATTTTCCTTCACCGTAATTTACCTTTTCATAGTATATTTTTGTGAATGAAAATAATTTAGAATATTAATAAATGCCGTATAGCAGTTCTAGAGTTGCACAATTCTTTGGTTTTTTTTTCTTTTGAATTACATAACTCTGATGATTAAATAATGCAATTGTAACTGGAAGCAATATAGTATCAAATATGGAAATAAGCTTACTGGGTTTAAAAATATAAATATCGAACTTACATATAAAGTTTTGGACATGATTGAAGCTGTTGATAATGACATTATACAGGATAGGAGTATACAAAATGTGCCGATTAGGAATGTCACCGAAACTAGTAGGTAGAACAATTCAGGCTTTTGTCCATTATAGCGCACATATCCTGGTTCCAAGTAATAACCAACTACGCCGACACACGCCGCTCCCAACAACTGGAAAAAGATAAAGAAAACATCATTTTAAACAATTACCGGTATTTTTATTTTATTTAATATAACTGAATGTGCATTTAATATAGGTATTTTAAAAGTTCGTTCAGTTTTTAAAAGGGAATGGGAATTAAACGAAAAAACTATTTCTTTATTAAATATAAGACTATATAAAACATAATAACTGAGAAATAAAAAAATATTATTTTTAGAAAAATGAATTATTCTATTTTATATTATATTAAAGTATTAACTTTTATTATACATGTTATCAGTGCAAAACAAATATTAAAGAAAAAAAAGCTTATTGATTATTCAACTAAAAAGGTTTTAAATGAAAGTGATCAATCGTATAAACGGTTTTAGTTTCGCCGAATATAAACAGTGCCTGCTCAATGTTGCGATATGATTCTCTAAAATAGCCGGAGAGCTTGCAGTCGCGCTAAATAAGAAAATTTAAGTACCTCCTCTCATAACAGAAGCGTAAATATCTATAAATATTACTTACAAATATTTTATTTAGTTAACTTTATCCTGACTGACTCTTGTTATTGAAACTATAACCTGTGCTTATCGTGTTTATTTGTCGCAGTATAAAATTATATTACTTATAGTTTATTCCACTGATTAATTCATAAAAGCGGGCTTATTCCAGTAATATATAATATATATTATAATTTATTAGAAAAGGAAAATTACTTAGGTAACTCTAAAAGACGTGCTCCAGAAATGGTCATATTATGGTTATGTATAAAAAATAAACGAAATAACCAATTAAGAAAATATAAATTACAAATTAACGCCTTTGACATTAACATCGCTGGCTGTTTGTCACTTGAGCTCAGCCTCAATTCTCACTCGCGTGTAAAAACAATGACGTGATGTGGACGCTAACACCATTCGGACACAATTCAAGGAAAATCGCAAGGATACACATTCGTATCCTAAATCTAAACTCATTAAAACAACCAATTTAATTAAATTCAAAGTTACTTTAGCTTAAAACTGAAGTAAATATTCATTTGAAATATCGATACTGAAATAATATTAAGACCTTTAATATTAAAACTAATGAAAATATTACACCAAAAAATATTACAGGTCGAAGTAAAAAGCTTATATGATAATTGGCACAAGGCTAGTTGTTTATTTAATTGATTGCATTGCAACTTACCAATTGTGCGAGTTTCAGCAACCCCGGTAGTGTACCGAGGTAGTTGGAATTATAAAATATAGTATTCCCCCCCGTCGTCATAGTGGTCGTCCTCATGATAGTGACGTTGTGAGACATGTTGGAATGACACTGGAATATCATAAGAAAATTGTTATCAAGCATATTCATGAATGGCTAAACAACACATATCGAATATATTTATTACCAAAATAACAAAAGAAGTTTACGTAAATTTAATGAATATTGTTTTAATTATTTCTTAGTAAATGCACTAATTAGTGAACTCAACAATTACATGAATTTAACCTTGATTTCAATATTTTATATTTACTAAAGCTCATAATGCCACTTTCGTTAATTAAATAGGTATATAATTATAGGTTTGAAGTTCTTTTATTAATTTGTTAATATTCGAAGTGATGTATATAAATTCTCCTCTCATTTTATTTTCTCCGAGATCTGTTTTGCAATAAGGTGTCTCATCTCCGAAAACGGATGTCTAGGTCGACATGTTGGCGCCCGCAAGGTTTGTATGCCGAGGCCGCTTGCTCCCGCCAATAAATAAACGCTTTTTAAACATTTCATTTCAAGTTAATAAGACTACTATACGATTACTTATGACGTCATACCATTCAATAAAAATGAAAATAAATATAAAATTACAACAATAGGATTAAGAACATATCTAACACAAGATTACATTATATGTTGTATGGCAGTATAAGTATCGCGATGTTTTTAGACGATGACGCATGTTTGCATTACATATTTAAGTTATTCACGATTATTTTGGATGATTTATAAATAATGAAAAATCTCATTACTCAAACGTTCAAAAAACTCATTTATTTCGAAAACTGTTGGAGCACCGTATAAAGAAATCAAATACAAGGATAACGTTGTTCAATACAAAACATATTTAATATAAACAAGAATGGTAATGAAAATATAAAAAGTTTAATTGGATTATATTTTGTTAATGTTAGTAATGAGTAATCCTTCATACTTACATTTGTCCTCTGCTAAAAACTGAAGATAAATATTAAAAGAAAAGCGCGGATTCCGAGCACTAAGGTAGAGCGCTTGCGGGCGACTGCATTGAGCCATTGACAGAGGGACTGAGTCACTTTTTGTATCGCGCATGCGCAACGTCAGGCTGACATTATGTATACAACAACAATATGTACGATGTACATACACCATCGTCACGAAAATAACTTTATTCGAATATAAACTTAATCAAAGAAGATTTTCAATATCCGTTAGAGCGTTCTACAATATCCAAATACTTTTTTCCATATAATATAGCTTCCAAATTCTGAATACTATAAGAAAATAAGTGTTTAGTACTTACTGTTGAATACTTATGTATCACATAGCTTTACTTTAAAATATTATTTCGATATAGATATTAATCGAAATAATATTGACAATATTAAACGTTAAGGGTCATTCATTAATGAAATCTAAAAAGAAAACAAATATGTACCTATCACATATAATAAATAATATTATATATAGATAAAGTTTAACTTACTAAACTACTACTTACTTCAAATTATTGTTGCTGCATTTCTGTATGATGTCGCAAAACTTTTAAAAGCCTATTTAATGATTTATAAGACTTAAACGAGACTTACGACTAAGTACATATAATATGTGTCTAAACACATACGCATGTTTACGCTATTTCTATCTGTACTTATTATAATGACATTAAATTTAACAAGGATGCTGAGACGTATCTTTATTTTATTCCAATTCCCTGTATAAAGGAATAGAATGAATTAATATAATACACACAGTAATTATTAAATACCTAAAAACTATAAATAGTTTAAAATAAAAATACCTTCTGTAAGTTAAAGTTAAAATACTTTCTGTAACTATAAGATTCAACTATTCAGCTTCTTAATAGAATAAGTAACAGCCTGTAAATTTCCCACTGCTGGGCTAATGGCCTCCTCTCTCATTTAGGAGAGGGCTTGGAACATATTCCACCACGCTGTTCCAATGCGGGTTGGTGGAATGCACATGTGTCAGAATTTCAATGAAATTAGACACATGCAGGTTTCCTCACGATGTTTTCCTTCACCGCTGAACACGAGATGAATTATAAACACAAATTAAGCACATATATACAGTGGTGCTTGCCTGGGTTTGAACACGAAATCATCGGTTAAGATGCACGAGTTCTAACCACTGGGCCATCTCGGTTCTTAATAGAATAACAATCAACAACAACAATCAACAACAACAACCTATGAATTAGTGCTGTTGGGCTAAGCCACCTCTCCCTTCGAGGAGAAGGTTTGGATCATATTCCACCACACTGCTCCGGTGCGGGTTGATGGATTCACATATGGCAGAATTTCGTTGAAATTAGACATGTAAGTTTTCTTACGATGTTTTCCTTCACCGCCTAGCTCGAGATGAATTATAAACATAATAGACACAATAGAAAATGTACCCAAAATTTGAGGATTCACAATTATCATGCCAGAGTACTAGATTAGTTGATAAAACCCTCCTGTTAGTCCTGATGTTTTGACTGCAGTAAACTCTTAAAGTGAAAACATCGACGTAAAACAAAATGAACTAACGAAAATAACCACAAAAGTAGTAAATACACGTCTTTGCAACTTGATTTTCTTTGACAGTGGGGAAAGGCCTCATATGTTATAAAACATTAAAAAAATAGGTTCAAATATATTACATTACGTTTTTACTATATAAAATAAATTAATATATATAAAAAACAATCGAACAAACGACTTTCAGTCTCATATCGAATTCCAAATTTAAAAGAATTTTATAATATAACTTTGACACTTATCTGAAAAAAATATCTTGTTCATTTATTTTCTCAACAATCGTTTTTATTTACATTTTTCTTTTTATGTGATACATAAAAAGTCTGACTGTTCTGTCAGTTTTTTCCGGCTATTCTCTGAACGGCTGGATCAATTAACTAGCAGATAGCTGATGTTGTAATTAGTAAATTAGGCTTTACTTATATAATAATAAATTCACGCTGCCATATCCAAATGCTGTGAAGCCCTCACGCGAGCCACCTCTCGCTGTCAAATTGGACGCCTCCCACCGACGACTTAATACCACAAAAGCTACTTAATACAGATTTAAAATTTTATAGTAAAAACGGGGAAAGGGAAACGAGCTCTGACTGGCACTTTTATTTTTGAAAAAAACTTTTTTTGTTAATTTTCAGTTCAGCTAGTTTTAAAATAAAACATTCTAATTAGGAGTTATTTAAAACGAGTATCTAAATACTGACAAGTAAATTATTTTGTATGCATTTTCGTAAAAGTTACTCAAAGTGTGTACATTTTATAGTACTTAAAAAGTCCTACGAGTATAAGATTATATGAGAACGTACTAAAAAAATTGATATCTCTGAGAAAACAAAAACTAAATGTAACATGAACACAGATCAAAATTGAAAATCAAATATCAAATATTTCGCAGGACGATTCCGCCTATTTCTTACAAAGCAAATAAAAACATATAGTGTTACTTATAATTATATGTTTTTCGAAGGCGAACCAGTAACGATTACTTGAAAATTATAGAGATTGTTTCATACGAACTAATTAACATAAACCAAAAAAGAAAATAAATATAAATTTACTACAATAGTATTAAGTACATACCTAATACAAGATTATTTAATATGTTTTATAGTAGTATAAACATGTCGATGATTTTAGATTATGACCATTAGTCATATAATTTATTACTACTACCTCTATCTACAAAGATAGTGCTAGTAGTAATAAATTATATAATTATATTGTAACATGCATCGAGCCTTTGGGTAAATTGTTTCACAAATAAAACGAAAAAAAAAATATGTTAACACGTGTTTTATTAACTCATTACATATTAGTTAAATTAAGCTAGTGTGTAAATAATAACCCTCACATTCTAATATTAGGTACTTAGGTATGAAATCTTATATTTCATAACTTAACAACAATTGACACATATGTTTAATCAACATTATAGTACAGAATATAAAAATAATATTAGGGATACATGTAATACTATGGTATATTCTAATTTGCACCGTAAACAGATTATTTATATAATGCTGCTCTATTGAAACGACACGACTTGGGAACGAATTTATATCGAGAATTTGAAGATAATTATTTCACAACCTTCAATGCTAATTGTAAATATATCTGTTTTAATGTTCGTTGCTGACTGTAGCTGTACAAAAGTAGGTACCGTTTACAGTAATTATAAAATGAATATTTGTAGAGTTAAGTAAATAAAATAAAGATATCAATTTTCGAATCTGAAATAATATGTATATATGTAAATTATATTGTAAAATATGAATTTCTTAATTTTAGAGATTAAGTCACTCGATTTCATTCTATAAATGCGACTAGTTGTCAAGGGAATCATAACGATCGTATTGAATAATAAAAATGTGCAAAGTGCCCGTATATTGAAACGTCAGTGTAAACCGAATATAATTACTAAGTAATACCTACAAGTGATATTTGAGAAATCTTAGCGTATAATAAATGTAAATGAAATATTTGACCTCAAGCATATCCCATGTAATATGAATCAGAACCACAGTCACACTTTATCATAATTTATGGTTACTTTAGTATAGAAGTTCGTTCTCAAATTATCTATGGCCTTTTGATTTCGTAATAATTTATATTATATAAAAATAGCTAAGATTTTAAATTCAATACACGTAAATAATTTCATCAATAATTAATTAGATAAATACGATATATTTTTCTTTTATCAAAAATCGTCAAATAAAGTTTTTTAAACGACTGTACAATAGACTATAAAGATTTCTGTGAAATAAAATTAACAACAAGTATTGTTCTTCTGTTGCACCCGCGCAAGAGTTACTTTTCACGCAGCAGCGGCGGTTGCACTGCTTCTATGCTCTTGGTACAAGTAGTACGAACTGGCTCCATACGCCAGCATGTTGAATATACCAAATACCTGAAAATTATGAATTAGTAACAATTAATTAATATACAAAAAAATGTTTAGAGTATTTAATATATAAATAACTATTTCTAAAAATTCGTAAAATAAAAATATTACATTAATGATTACTACTATTTTTTTTAAAATAAATAACATTAATTGATGTAATTCTCATTTAACATTGATGAAGATAAAAAGAAAATACAAATGTTTTAGAATGTTACTATCTTTCCTGTTGAACTTATTCTAGAAATAAATATCTACTTTTTGTATGGTTTTTATTTTAATTATTATAAAACATCAACATGATATAAAGTTTATTGAAAATAACGTTCAATCATAAATATATATATAGATTTAGACCGGCCGACGGCGTATTTTTTATAGGTTCTTATTTTATAAATTAACCCAATTAACTATCAGTGTCAAACACCGTTCTCATTATTTTAGTAACTAAAATAAAAATCCGACCATTCCCCGGTCTTAAAACTGGTTACGAAGATATGACGACTGGATGTCTTATATCTCACACCTCTCTTCTACTCATCAATTCCCCTATTTTACGACTAAAAGAGTTACTGTCGTGTACCCTTTTATGATTAATAATTATTTAAAAATCAATATCCGACTTACAGCAGCGGCTACGTTGCGTCCATAGTTGCCGTAGACTGATGTAAACATAACTATGAAGGCTATGAGGTAGAATAAAGTCTCCAGACTTGTGCTGATGAGTTCCTAGAAAGTAAATGAATCTAATTAACTAATGTTTTTAAATATATTATTTTGTATTAAATTAATAAATTATATTTAATTTATAAAGTCTGTGTTCTAAAGTAGACATTATTTGTTACACAAGTACTCAGATTTCATTTGAAGGAGAATTTATTTTTATATTTAAAATGGAGTATAAATGCAGATCTTTATTGACCAATATTTTAAGACACTTACTGATAGTACCCAATTGATGGGTATCTTAAGGGCCTCTCGAATGCTGAGCAGATAGACGAAGCTCCACATGAGGGTAGTGATGAAAGCGGTGACAGCCACGAAAACATACCACGCTGACGCCCACGGAGTGCCCAACGACATACACAAAATACCTAACACCTGAAACGAAAGAGATGGAAGATATTAAAAACAAATCGATTTCAACCGTAAATTTTTAATGACTAATCAACTACTTGAGCGCAGGGCCGTATTTAGGGGAGGGCAACCGGGGCAACTGCCCTGGGGCCTCCACATGAGAGGGGCCACAGTTTTCAGCAAGTTACCAAATACTGAGATATAGTCACATTATAATAATGTTACTATTTAATATTTTAAAATTTACCGATACAAATACAAAACAAATCATAGCTTAGGTGCTGAATGAATTAAAAAAAAAAACTAATTAATTCATAATAAGATAATTATTAGGGTGTTCACACTTCTGTTTGTCTAGGGCCCTCACTGCTTTGTGGCCCCGGGGCCTCCAGAGCTTTAAATCCGACTCTGCTTGAGTGTGAATAATTAAACGATGAATACCGTTTGAATGTTTTTTGAGCTGATTGAAATATAGTGAAACAGTTAAATTATTTCATAAAGATGTCCGTGTTTCAATTCCCAACAGAGTGAACTTGTAATTATTTTTTTAATTCATTTGTTGGACCTGACATCATGGCTGTCTAGACAAAGTCGTTATTGATTATATCGTTCTACTTAAACAAGGATTAAATTTTATATACTATTTTAATTACTCAGAAAGACATAACTAATAAATATATGTGTTACGGGACTCAATTGCCACCTAATTAAACGTGTCACGCACTTCGTCACGTTTAATTAAATAAATTGCAATATCTTCTACGAATTTTGCATTAATTGCGTTTGATATCAACTTATTTTGTATTAATAAGCAACTTAAAACAAACTAGTTTACTCAGTAATAAATGCTTGGTTCAAAACACGTCACGCAGGTACTACCTATTGTTGTTTGCTTGAGTTGCAAATAGAGTTCGCAAATAACAAATTATAACAATCGTCTACGAAACAACTACCTACCTCTATTTTATTATCTCGCTTATTACAATTATTGCTTTTAATCATGTGTTCCATAATTTATTCTGTTCCATCCTAGACCTCTAACCTTAGAATTGCGATATATTATATTCGATATAATTATATATACAACTCATTTACCTCTCATATTTTCAATAAATAAATAATTATATTTCTTTATCATAAAAACAGAGTCGGTAACTTTCAAGCCGTTCATTTATTTCTTATTTATACTTAACACTTTAAAGTATTATAAGTTCTCGATAAATACTTCTTGTAAAAGAAACAATAAAAATTATTCTTTGAAAACATAACATGGTCTAGTTATTGCAGTACATTTTCTATAATAGGTGTTTAACAGAAATAACTAGCGGTAATATGTTAGTACCACTAGGGCAACGGTGTCCGTTAAAGCCTCCTCCCGCCTCGCACATAAACCGGTTTCATACAAACCGTACCCGCGCCCGCTCCACCGCGCCGCCGACGCCGGTACGATGTAGTTGTCGCAATACTCATAAACAGGTGTTGTTTGAAGAAATTCCTAACAATCGATACTAAAATATCACCCAAATCAATACAAGGCAAACAAAGATTTGAATTTACATCTATCTTATCTAGATTTGCAATGAGCATAAGTAATTTTATGAGAAAAGGTAATTTTAATAGTAATCCGATTAAACTCATAGATTTATAATTAGCTCAACGGGTACGTGTCAAATTAAATCACTTAAAGCAAATAACGATATACATAGAAAAATAGCATAAATCAATCAGTCATATACCGATGCCAAGCAATTTATCCGAAGTTAACATGAGTACATCTCAGCGTGCGCCCTTCACCTCGTGTTCATTCAAACATATTTTAAAATTTAAATGATATAAGTCTATATTATAATTAAGCTTATAATTATTAAATATGTACAAAGCTTTATTATATTGCTGCGATGTGTTGATATGTTGATGTATTTTTTATTTATACTGTTTTGTTTTTGATTAGGTGTACGGCTGTACTTAATATAAAATTGTAAATATAGCCGTGAGTCGAAACTTTCAATGATGCTAAAATTAAATGGGAACAAAAATCGATGTCACGTGTGGCTGGTGAAAGTGGCGTGCCTATGCCGCCATGCATACGTATGGGCCACGACCGCCATTCGACTTCTATCAATGGGACCACTGAGCATCAACGCTTTTACACGACCAAGTTTCGCTCTAAATAACAAAACGTGGCCGGATTTCCGAACCCAGTAGTTGAACTAAAAGACACACAATACGATAACTTATTCGAATATATATTTGCATCTGTCGTGAATTAACTAAACCAAACTGAATTGTTCTTTTATCTTTTGAAATTCGTTTTTAAGAAATTTTTATATATAAAAAATTGTTTTAATTTGTTTTAAGGGATAAAAGAACATCTCAAGAGAACTCTATCAAATAACTTATAAACTTTACGTATGTACGATTTTCACAGATTTTTAATGAACTATTTTTTATTGTTAAATTAATGTATATGATATAATTAAATCATTCATTTGTATTTTTGTCACACATTTTTGTAACTTATCTACATTTTGTAGGTTTTTCTAGTGAGAGTTGTTCTAGACATGTGACGGGCGACATTTCATTTAAATTTCTTTCACACATGTGTTGAATTTTAAATCCTAATGTTAAATCGAGTCTAAGATATTTAAAGATTTCGAGCTATCTTCAGAAATAGATCCGCTTAAAATGTATAAAAAAATAATACTAAGCAGAATGATTTAAAATTACAATATGTAACAAAATATATGATAAACGAATATAATAAAATATATGTAACGGAGAAACATATATTAGGAATGTTATAAAATAAAAAATTGACCCCGATATAAACAGAATTAGAAATGGCCGCCTATCGGGAGAACTAAATAGCCAAGAGCTAAGAAATGATCCTCACATATTAAAATATAGTATAATGAAATGGGGGATGTGAAAGTTACAGAAACTTTTACAATAATCATACAAAATGTAATACTGCATCAGCATTCGAAAATTTGCCGCCATAAGCTATAAAACCGTTTTTTCACTCAGTTGAGCATACAGAACCCGAGCTAATGTAGGAGAACCGAGCTATGTAGGATTCTTCCCCACTAAGATCTCTCCAATAGCCATGATCATCCAGGATTGGAAAGGCTATAAAATTGTTTTAATATAATGCTGTACAACTGTACAACTTCCAAATTAAATAATTTATTTTAAATCCGCTATCCGCCCTATTTTCTCCCTTTTTGAAAATGGACAAAGTTTTAATTACTCTTTGCTGTTATTGAGGCAAGTTATTACAAATTAAAATAATAAAAATGATTGATATTAAAGTTAGAATATGAAATCAGGGTCTTGAATTGAAAGTTTGATAACAAGGCCAAATCGAATATAGATTTCTAACACATATTATTTATTACAAAAATATTACTCTTACATTTAAAAACATATTCGATTTCAAATAATAATCAATACTGTTCGGTAAATAATTATACAATACGTATCTAAGATGAAAATCATTATTCTATTTAAATTTACAAACTATTTTGCTCTTTTGGATGGATATTAATATATACTTGAAATATTTAGAGGTGTCTTTGATTGCCTAAACAATATACGATACAAAGTATTCGCTAAACGACGCAACCTTCAGGCAAACTACATAAGCATACATTGGAACGCTACTAATATACCAGTTATCTGCTTGAAGCATAAATACTTGGTCTATCTATCAGTTCGTAAGTTTAACTAATCGTATGACAAATATACAATAATAATAATTATTTATTTTGCAAGTACAAATCTTAATAACCATTAAACGACTTAAACCGTATGAAATAATACTAAAATCCATATTGACCAATAATTAATTTATAGAAACAATCTGTTTTCTTTGGACGTTTCTAAATTTTAATCAAAAGGCGAGTAATTATAATGACCGACATTAAACAAACAGGATATCTTGTTATTATGAATAGAAGTTTATTTCAAATATATTTCTATTATTAGTATAAAAAGCTACGATACGAGATGACAAAACCACAATAAGGCCAGTGACACGTAGTGAAAGAAATGTCAATCACACATTTCCTTGTCAGATTTAAATAAGTCGTTGCACTAACATCGCAACAAATGTCACTATCACAGTATAGTACGACACAAATTAGATTTAGCATCGGAAAATGCAATGGAATGGTAATAAGACCGATTACTGCCGATGTACTCAACCAATAGAAATAGCTCCCTATCGCGCCATTCGACGCTATTATTCGCTATAGATTCACGCGTCAGAGAAAGCAAGTACATGTAAATCGATGCGTCAAATTGACGAATATATTAGGTCATATGATATTAAAAGTTATTACGTTTGTGCAAAGGTCATATTCGCATGAGAAATAAATATTGATAATTTGGGATAGCGTACTCAATTCGGATGTGATCGGTTTTACGAATTTTGCCGATGCTACATCTAAGTTGTGTCGTACTATATATGTCTATTTAAAAACTAAGTGATATAAGAAAATGCTTGATTATAACAAAATATGTTTATTTAGATTTTTTGATTAGATTAGTTTATTTAGATATAGAATAAACCAAACAAGTTGTCTTTGAGTTATCTATCTTCATTTCGTTTGGTAGGCTTCGTAGTCGTTCACGTAAATGAAATTAACAAACATGTTCTAATAAATCAGGTAACAATGAAGTATATGAGAATGGGAGAAATCACAGCATAATATTCTGTAATTTATCCAAGACTTTTTGACTTTGATTGTGTAAAACACGTAACTTTTTTATAGTAGCTGAAACATTACGTCGAAGTTAATGCTCTAGATAGCATTGCTTCATAATTAATTCGAGTAATAAATTGTCAAAATTTCATTTATGCAATAAAGTTACTTAGATATTTCCGAAGAATACATCTATCTTCAATGACACACACATTCAAGAAAATGAGACCTATAATTGATCCTTGTGGAAAGTTGACAATGACACTCTTCTTTTTTATATTGATAAACGATGTATTTATTTTTATGTTGAATGTATTTCTGATATTTTCTTATTTACTATTAATCTAGCATAAATCCTCAGCTCTGCAGAATACGTATAGAATTTTTTTTAAGTAATAATAGCTAGCGGCATATCATTTTAGAGTAACGCTATTAAAACTTTGTCTTTTTGTATACTATACAAAAAAGAGCTACCGATCTATTTATATTCTTCGAGCTCGAGACTCCCTTGGAGATGTTCTTAATTAAATAAAAATACTTACAGTGGCGTCACAGCATGTTTGCAGTAATGTTATGTGTATTCACAATAACACCGATCTACCACACAACGGGTAACCCTACTTGGGGTAAACTTAAAGCAAGTTTTTGATGAAGTTTTAGACTCCAAGTGAATCCAGGGACGAGTTATTCCATTCTAAAATAAGTCCACAGACATTTTTAAATGTACCTTTAAAACATTATTTGGTAAGGCTCGCTACACATTATAAGAATATAAAGATAATAAAAATATGCGATGTCATTATTCGTTGATTTCCTCATTCCCTTAAGATACAAAGTCATCGTATAATATACTATTCAATTAAAAGGATATATGTACTGAGTTTCACAAAACTATGTTAAATTAATTTATGTTATATATAAAAATAATAATGTATGTTAAAAATGCTCATTTTATCAAACAAACGGCCAATGTTCCAACCGCGTTAATTATTTGGTTTATACTATTTCATAAGCATAATGATAATAAATGGTTTCTGAATGAGATGGTACTGGACCATCTCATTCAGAAAGCAAGATGTTTTGTAATTATTACTTCAATATAAGAAATATATTTATTATTTCTAAGCAAAGTCTTGATTTAGTTTTAACATATAAATTATTCCGCTTTATAATATTAATAATAATGTATATTATGTATTAATAATTAAACTTAATATTTTCTTTGATGATAAGAGCGGTGTGTGAATGTTTTTTTATTACAATGCAATTATTAGAAACGACGCGAACGTTACGAACGCGTTAAGTGAAAATGTGTGAGGTAACATTGGGGTCAGTGGGTACGTTTACCGACGCACCCGAAAAAACGTCGATTGTTCAACAACCATATTTCCGTCCGTAGCTTGTCCGATAAAAAGATAACCATGCGTCGGTGAACTACAGCTTATTACACTGATGATTGAAATATTAAATCAAAAACCTTTGTTTATAGATATTAAACATAATTAAATTGGTAATATAATTACTATTATTTTTTTGGGAAAGTTATATGTATGTTTAATTGTATATTATTGGTATCGTATTTAACTTATCGGTCAAAAGATAAAATCATAAAGATAAACATTTGTATCGTACATAAAATAGCAAATAATCGCCATATTTCAGACAATTCCGAAACATACTTTTAGTCGGTAATAGATACAGAAACGGTTACTGCGTTGCGTTGGTAAATAGGGATTTCATGTCAACGACCGCAACGCGCCATCACTATGCACTTCCCGTTACCACACACCTTACTTCTTCCGCAGTCGCTCCCCATTCAGTATGCACCAACTCTAGGAAAGTAGAACTAGTTACCTCAAACGCTAACTGAATCGGCGTGAAGAAATAACCGAATCATTATATCCATATATATAATCGAGAATTGGAGCTAAACTGGCAATTTATGACTGTTTGAGGCGCACGCATGCGGGAATGACGCAATACAATCTCGAAAATGCATTATTTAATGTGAACACCACTCTTGTTATGTTAGGCCAAAAACGAACACTACTCCGCCCACTGCGCATACGAGACCCGCCTACATTCTTATTTCCTTTGTATTCATTTGTTTTTAATTATTAGTAATTTTGTAAAAGATAGCTTCGTCGCGATAAGTATACGTCGCTTACTTTCCGTTATCGTCACAATAGATAAAAATATAGAGTTATGTGCCTTATGATTCATTATATTACCCGTAATTTCTTAACAAAGTCGCTTAAAGTCTTATAATTTGTTGTCATAAAAGAAAATGAGCTACAATAGCTACCTTTTTACAATCAGAGTATACAAGTATACGAAACAATTACGCTAATCTGCCTTTTCTTACGTTGTGATTTATATGTGTTGGATATTTAATGTATAAAATAATATACAAAATACAAATAGAAAACTTTAAAAATATATCTTGTTATAAACACTTCGATTTGTGAATAACTTCTTATTAAATCATTTTTAACGATTGTATTGTCGAAACGAATACTAAAATAATTGGTATCTTTATACAAAAACATCTATTTAAAAGTACAGGGTGTGTAATGTTTTCGTTTGTAACGTAAATGTTGACTAACTCGCTCTAGATTGAAATAAGTATCGCGTGTGTTGAACACATTGTTATAAAAAATATTTTTAGTTTCTTTACGTTATTGAAATGAAATATAGCTAAAGCATAAATATAAAGGTTATTTAGAACACGGTTGAATGTTAAACTTGTTTGTACCGGACTGCTTGCTGTTTTATAGATTCTTCAGCGATGATTTCACTACTCACAGCTAATGCTCAAAAATCAGGTGATACGAAGACAGATGTCAAAAATTAATTGAGTCACTTTTATCATCTATACAAATAGATAATCGTTATCTATAATTTCCAAAAAAATAATGAGTCAACCAGGGACTTAAATATCGATAAAAACACAGTAACGTTTTCTCTGCAAGTGCAAGATAACGTTATGTTTGAGAGAAACGATACATAAAAACGATATTTTGCTATGCTTTGTATGTGTATAACGTTTAAATTACGTTACGATACCTTTCTAAATTAAACGTTTCTAAAATATCGTTATAAAAAATAATAACGTTATTATTTATTGTTCTTTGCCATCTCTTTTACTCAATGCTGTTTACTCTCTTTTTCGTATTTTTTATCGAGCGTCGTATCTAAAGCAATAGCGTACGTTTTGTGATCGTCAGCGCAGCTATTTAACTGAGACAAGATTTGACTTAAGGAACTAGTGACCAGCTCTGAGTTTGTTTAAAATAATTTATAAATCTTTTGTATTTTTTCTAAATTATAATAAAATCTTTAGCTATATGCGTTACGTAGTTAACAACCGTTTTCGATATCCTATATGTCTATTTTTTTTTACTACAGATAGAAGTTTTTCGTAAATAAATATTTTGTTAGGGGCTAATTTCAAACACCTATCGTTAATAAATGGATCCGCAGATTGATATAATATTGGAACCAGTTAACTAAGCCAACTTGATAACTTTCCTTATTAAAAAATCGCTCGCGATTACTTATTAACGTTAATTAGTTCCGCGCGATCCTAATGTTATATAACGTATTGATACCATTTTAATATTTCTTTTGCAAACAATTTTTCAAATATCTGATTTAAATATAGATACCATAGCAATACAAATATTTAATACTGAATTGAAAGAAAGAAGACGAACACTAGTTATTATAATCGAACTAATCAGAAAGCATGAAAAAGAAAAAAAAATGTACTTGTATGTTATTCTAAACTAAGTAATAAAAAAAAAAACTTTTTACCGAACAAAATAATAGTTGCAGTAAGAAGTAGCATATTTTAACGTCAAAGGTCCAATTGGTTTTATAGAGCTTTTATTCTATTTAATTATATAATTTCTATAAACTTACATGGTTCTGCAGGATGAGAATTAACTGAAATATCTATGTCTTTTGAAATTTAGGAATGAAGCGAAGTATTTCTCCTGATAGAATGGACCCGGAAGCAAATAATCGCCCAATATCCCCATCGTTGTTACGGCCTACGAGATCCAATACAGATGAGAAAAATAAGAATAAAACACGTTTCAGCGTCCAAATATTTAAGCCTGAATGTTGTACTACGCACATATGTGACGATAGAAGAAATGAATACTTTGTCCAATGGAGAATGTTCACTAATTTTGATTATTAGCGCTCTATATTGTCTGTCAAAATAAAAAATAACATTGAAAGAATTAATTCGATACGTCAATTAGTTTCCGAGTTATAAGTAAAACAAGTTGTTACGCACGACGCGGGCCGGTGACGGTGTGACGTCATTGTACAACACGCTCAGTCTGGCTCACTCGGTCCGCCCGCGACTGCGCGCCCGCGCCGTCGATATTATACCCAAATACTTTTAAAAATGTCCAGTCCAAATACTAGGAAATCATGTGTTTAGATTAAATGTAAAAATACAACTACCAATTCGCCGGAAAAGTTGTATTTTGTAGTTCCAAAAGATGTTAAAACGCGAAAAAAATTGATAAAAGCTATGCTTTTATCAATTTTTTGTAAGCGATTAGATCGATTACAATAGCGTATTCATAGTACATATACTTGTATCTCGTCGCAGAGCTCGATACCATCGAACATGAATTTCTCATCTATATCATGTACTACCTGAGGAGAGGAATAATCAAAGGATACGGTCGACAAAGTAGACGAGGCGATGGATGTAATTTATTCCTTTCTGAAAGAAAACTCCAACTAATGTCAATTTTCTATTAGCGAGTTAATGAAAAAGACGAAAAACGTGTCACAAAAATTATTACGAATTTGTATGTCGGAAGATACTGTATCATTTTCATTACAGTAATTTTTCGATATCTTTCACAAGAATAAAAGAAACTTTGCCGTTTCGTAAATTCAAATCGTTTATAAAAAATACTTTGGTAAAAAAGGCATATTATTCGATACAAGATTTTGTAGATTATAAAAAAGCTTGGAATTAATACCTGTTTCCAGGCAGGATACATTACATACATATATATATAATGGTATTTAACTAATATGACTGTATTTTTCAAATATTGAAAAACTGAGTAACTTCTGAGTTTCTTGCCGGTTCTTCTCGGTAGAATCTACTTTCCGAACCAGTGGTAGCTTCAATTAATTGTTAAATGACGATTCAAAAGTGCTTGTAAAAGCCTACTTGAATATAAAGTTTATTTTGATTTTAATAGCGAAAAAAAAAAATTTTTCTGCCAAAATTCGTGTATTTTTTATCGAAATCTCGATAACGATGATCGATACATGAAAAATGTATAGGACCTTAATTGTAGATCGTACAAAAAGCAGAAAAAGTATTCCATAAAAAAAATCGTATCTCGATAGGGAACCGAGGAATGATAAAAAGTGATACTAAACGGTACGCTTCCCGCGCGGCGTGTTGTGAAATGACGTCACAACACTCGCGCGGCTTTAAGCGGGACTCGATATTTTTCGAAACTTTGAATGCCTATAAAACCAAAACTACTAGGTATTTTGAAGTAAAACAAAAACTAGTGTATTTGTATACATACAGGCTTTACTGAAAAAAAAATCAAGTGATTTGGCATACCTAGTAACATTCTACATTACTAACTGAAGAGCTCAAATATATTAATCCATGTATGAGAACAAGATGCTACATCAAAATACTAAATTTTTTAAATGAGTTGAAAAATTACCATACAAATAAAATAGAGTTAACGGACACAGAAATAATGTCAGCTATACATTGCAATCGATTAGAATCAATTAGAAGCAATACTTTATTTTATAAATTATTATATTATTATTTTCATTATTAACTGATCAACCAATGCTCGGCATTAAAATAAATAAAAGACGAAAGCTAGGCAGCTAATTTTTTTTTTATTATTTTTAACAGACACAATTTTAGTGGATTTTAAATAATTTATCAATAATTATAAAGAAAGTAGTTACCTAATGTAACGTAACATTCAGTTTTATTTCACTTACATGTTTTCAATAGCCAACTAAGAATGACTTAAAACAAAGTTGTTAAAAAAAATTGAAGAAAGATATTATTTTTTAATTTTAGTTATTTTACTTAGCAACTGTGAACACCGTGTAAACCAAATTCTGTCTTTTAAATTGAGTTATTCACTACAATGGATAAATATATAATAACATAGGGTGAATTAACATATATTAAATTATAAAGGACAATTTAATTAGAAAATTCAACACTAAAAACATAAGAAAGTGTCGTGAGTTTTATCTAAAAAAATATTATAATATAATGTTATAGTGTCAAATTGAACCAACAAATTATAGACTACGATAATATTAGCAATTAATTATAGTATTACGATATTATTAGATATATAGTAATACTTCGCAAACGGTTTATGTCTTTATTGTTAAGAAATGTCCATGCATTAAAACGTTGCCAGCTTGATTCACGAACCTAGCCTGAGCTATCTAATAGGCCAATGAGATCCTAGCTCGTAAGTCGCGCGTATTCGCGCACTTTTGGAAGATAATAAGTTTGGCAACGTCGCCTTTTTATCGTTATATTAACGTTATATTGCCTGTCATTATTTCGTTCTGTTATTTTTAAAACGATATAAAAAATATTGAAAACGATATGTATGCTCAGGTAACGATACCATTATAACGTTATTATATCGTTATGAATTATGTTATGAGTAACGTTTTAAGTCCCTGGAGTCAACATTATTATCCACGTCTTTTACAAATACACACAAATAAATAATAGTTATCTATAATTTCGATACGATACCTAACACTAGTTAAAGTTAAGAACTGTCTTAATACAAATGATTCACGTAAAATCTATTTTTATCACTAATACAATATCGAGGTGTTTTAAATTTTCAAGCTTAATGGTTCAATAGAGAAGACATCCTCCAACCTTTTCAAACAAACGCTGTAGTGTACTTACGAAATTCTTTGCCTATTAAAGTGGATAAGTGCTCTAATAAAGCAAATGATGTTAAGAGTTAAAAGGGCAAAGTTGACATGGTCGCTCGGACAGGTTCTCTAGATGAGTCCTTTAATGATTACTATACGAGTATAAGATTTTTGAAACCAAACAGTCTTTTTAAACAGAATCAAAACGATATCAAGAATCTAATTTTTAATTTTAAAATTGATAAATAGGTATACATTTCTGACGACGACTACCATGACCCGTTTTCTAACAAGATAATAAGAGTGCGTCTACCAAAAATAACATACCTACTGTTACTGTAGCAGCGAGTAAATATAAACGGTAGTAAAAGCTAATAAAAAGGCGTGACATAACGTTGGCATATACACCGATGAATCTTGTCCGCGGACCATTGTTATTTCTGTTTGGGAATCTGTGATCTGTGTAATTTCATTTGTATTTTTGTGCGCTTATTAAATGGAACGTGTCGATTCAATGAACTTATAGGTTCTAGAGGAACAGAGCCTATCTATTAAAATCAAAGTGCATTCTTAGTCTTAGACCAGTCGAGTCGTTGCCCTTTATATAGATCTTGAAGCTACATTATATTAAAAACAATCTATTTATATTACATTACACTCATCAATAAACGTTAACAACCTTTTTTCAGATAATTAATGATTAATTAATAATAAAAACTCGTCGTTGATTAGCATGAAACCTGTTTATAATGTGTTAATGATACGATTATGTATGGAATTTATATTGAAATAATAAGAAGGATTTTACACATAATCGAGAAATGACAAGAAACATTAGTATTTCGTTTCAAACTACAAATGAAAGGTAGAAGTCATTATTTATTTTTACGGTATAGGTTGGCGGACGAGCATATGGGCCACCTGATGGTAATTAGTCACCATCATAGACAATGATGCTGTAAGAAATATTAACTATTCCTTACAACGTCAATGTGCCACCAATCTTAGGAACTAAGATGTTATGGCTGGCTACACTACACTACACTGGCTCAATCATATCTCTATCTGGCTATCATATCTCTATCTATCTGGCTCAAATTATATATAATAAACTTAAATACCTACGTCTGATTACGACAACTAACGACACTTATGTTCTGAGAGACTATTACCGATATCGATTGTTAGAAATTCGATCACGTTGCAAACCGCAATGGAATTAAGTATTAAGGTCACCGGGTAATGTTTAAAAAAAAACACATACAAGTAACATGAGTGGTGCAGTTTGATACCTATTCTGTGTTTAAGGCATTTTAAACAATGTAATTTTTGCATGATGTGAATTGTGTCAAGACCATAGAACAACTTAAGGATGTCATCAATTTTTGGGTAAAATTTCACTTTCATTTAAAGTAACTTAAATAATACGTCCTCTTTGTTTAATCGTTACGTATATTCTCGTCTCTTTAACTCTTTCGCAAATACGCAACACAATAGGTGTACATACTGCGGTTTCTTGAGTTACAACACAGTTAAGTTTTGTAATTTCGTAAAACAATACTATCTCATATCCAACTTCATTCTGGATAAATACAACTCATAACGAAATACTTTTTTGAACGCAGACCAGATTTAGCATATTGATGTTCGTTTAGTTATCTACTTTTATTACGCCTTTCAATACGGTGTTAATTTGTAAACATGTATGTACATTTATGTATGTAGATATCAAATGAGTGAAATGATGAGAAAACAACAGGTTGTCACACCGGCTGCGCCGCAGACTTGGACGAGGCAACACCGGCTGTCGACGGACCTATGTGTAAACGCCAGAACTACTTTCATTTCGACATCAGCTTTCACCCAATGCCGCTCTCATATAAAAGCTACGACTGCAAAATTTCAATTCTACGATAGCCAATTAGAATTTTAAAAACTAATGACCATAATACAAAAAAAAGGAAACTTAAATATCTATAATTTATTAATTCTTGTCAGGAAAACGCAAGTACGGGACGGATTTGAGAGGTATACAATTAAAACTTGTATTTAAAGTTTTTACCTAAAGTGCTGCGTATGTAAAGATTTTATCAAAATATTCGTTATGCTTCAACTCACACAATCGTAGTCATTGCAAGCCATGAGAACATTTGATTTTAACCGCAAAAAAATAAAAGTATTAGTTTCAAGTTGAGGTAAAATACATACAAATATTATCAACAACAGCGCACCTCTATAAATAAATTACTTGTTTTGTTGTAAACATCACTATGTATACATATCGATAAGAATTTATTTTATTTGTAGAAAACTTTTGACAATCAAAGCATCATAAAATATGTATTTAAATAGGCTTTATATTTAAGTATTTAGCTTAAAGTCATTTTTATGTCATTTTCATCATCAATTGTCACTTATGATGTCTTTAGTTTAATTTCAACGTTACAGTGGCAGATGTAGTTCTTCAGATTAAATTGATAAAATTATTATCACTTCATATCATATCGAAGTCGTAAAATATTAACTATCCCACTTTATAGATGGTTGTTTTTATTTTACTTATTCAGTCTTAACCTTGACAAATGCTGTTAAGTTCCACGGTGAAAAAAGCGTCATAGAACATATTTTTTATTTATTTTAATCTCACTTTAAAGCGCAAATGTACGTGAAATGGCTTCATTTAATTTACATTAAATCCTTTTTCCTCGGTAAATTTTAAACGGAAAATCTTTAAAAACTTTTTTTGTACTAAACGAATAAAATAAAACTACAAATAGTTTATAGCTTAAATTTGCTACTATTACTGAATTTCTTTAATTCTCTAAGGCGTTAAATATATAGTACCGAACACGAAACTGATTTTAGGGCAATGCTCGCCTTAACTACCATCGACCGATAATAATGCTATTTGACTCTACGTACATGCGACAGCTCAAGGACTTCGCTTTAATACTACCTACCGATGTAATCAAAATTCTTGAACTCCAATGTTAGTCACCATTGTAACGTGCCCTTTTTTGTATCTTTGATTTTTACGTCACACGAATATTAAAATAATAAAACCAAACCTAAATTAATATGAATAAAAAAAAACCTCAAATATTCTATCATCGATTAAATTATATTATAATTACATCGATTTTGAACATTTCAGTGTATTTTTTTCATCTAAAAACCAAACTAAGAAATATTAAAATATATTGTGAACAATGACGTCTTGTTTTTTTTAATTGCAGGTCCTATGTGGGCGGGCATGCGAGTATGTGAATAAGGTAATGTCAGTGAGGTCAATGATTTCCGACAATTATGATGACATAAGGCTAATTAGAGAGTTAACTATGACCATAGGTCACTTAAATAATGCAACCAACCGACAGACTGACCGCCCAACATTTATGAGAAGGGCTACCTAGAGTACCTTATTCTTTGTCTTAAAAAATATTCAAATATTTTTCTTGATATTTTCCCTTATATTTAGTTTAGATTAGTTAGAATTTAATACTATAGTTAAACGGAGGCAAATTTTAATAATTTTACAATTAACAAAAATATTAATAATTTAATTTCTGTTCTCTTTTAGCTTTTAAATATGGCAAACGTAAAACTCTACTGTGTGTGTAAACTGTATTTCTTAAGCGATGAGTACAAACCCGGGACATACAAGATGCTTAATTTTAGTTTATAATTCATCTCCAGTCACTCATTCACCAGATTTATTCATCTACTCGCGTGGAAGGAGCGAGCTGAAGTAAACTCCAATCATTCTCCTATTTCTCCTCGAAGGGGAGAGGACACCTTTAACCAATAACTGACTGTTTTTTTCTGCCTTACGTCATAAATTTTGTACATAGAATAAAGGAAGATCATGCCGTCATTGTAACGTAATGACTGTATTCTATGTAAATGAGCATAAGTAAATTTAGTAATTACTAATATAATAACTAATGTAATGGAATGTTTCAGATGATGTAAGAAAGTCCATTACCAAATAACTATTAATAGCTGGTGCTTAATTTTTGTGCCCACATAATGCCCTATGTATGTGGAATAATCATTTTGGTGATTAACCTAAATACTAATGTAATAAACTAATTCCTATACATTCAATAAGCGTAAAATATTTTATGTATATTGTGTTATATGTACCTACTCGTACGTACACACTATAAAAACCCCCGAAGTAAAAACTTTCATAACTTTCTCAAATGATTTTTTTAACCTTATAATTATTATACAATTTTAAAATATTCATTAAGACATTTATTATTAAAAAGTTATGTTATACTTTGCTTATATATAATATCTGTGGTAATCATTTTTCCTTCCTTCTTTAGAGATTGTTGGATAGGTAGGCAACAAATGAACTTTACAATAATGATAACATTATTAATGTCTAGTAAAGTAAAAATTCAGATTGAAAAACGGCTTAACTGTTTACAAATACGATAATCTCACACTTGTTATCTTTAATAAATCCATTCAAGGTCAAGCTGAATTTTTATCATTTATGATTCAAAAGTTGACGTGACGACTTGTATGTTAAAACTAAATGTAGAGATGATTCAATATATAGGATACGTAGAATGAGCACAGATGCCTACGTAATAATTGCAAGGATACTGTAGTCACCGAATGATATCAGCACGGATTTTGTTGCGTAGGCGTTCGTTCCTAATTCGATATAAGAAATACAAGTTTTCTTATTACGAAAAATTTTACTTGAATGTATAATTTATATACGCATTTATCATATGACGAGACGATGCCTCTGTACATGTGTTTGTGTTGTGTAATATTGTTTTGTGCAGTACGTTTCAAGCTGACAAGTAAAATACAAGATACGTGACACGTCTGACATCAAAGTGATGAACATTGTGTTTTAATACATTTGTAGAGCGTTAAGTACCGCACCTTGTACCTGAGTAGTACAATAATATTTTATACGTCTTAGAAATCCCTTCTTGTCGGCATTCTTTGCTACGCTAAAATAAAAATGAATAAGTCTGTTTCAAGAACGTAACCTTACACAGGTACTTATTACTTATGTAAATGAGAAGTAATTTATTTTTTCGCAGGTCGATTTTTATTCAAAATGAGTTTTATAACATTGTATATCCTTAAATGTTTATTTTTAAGTGCTTATCTCAAAAACCATTGGACAAGTTTCAATGTACACACATAACGATTGAATATAATTTCGGATGTCATATTTTTGGAACTGTAATATTTCAAGTTTCGCAATCGTTTCCACTCAATATTTCATTTTATATCGAGTTTCTGCACCTCAATGTGACTATTTAATGCTTTACAGGTTCAGAGCCAGGCAATGAATAAATCCTTACAAATGTAACAGACACGAAATTGTCTCAAATCTCAATTAAATTATTTATATGATGTTACTTTACAGTTCCCTAGACGTATCTAAACACTCTGTAAGACTTATATATACATACCCACGCTAGTATAAAACAAAATAACAAAGATGTCGCCATCGTTAACATAAAGATTACCCTATAAGGTGTGTTATGCGTAGTACCAATTATGAAGTGGGTTCATTCTTGCACCTCCGCAATCTTTGAAATTTTGAATTACATTATTGTAAATGTTATCTCCATAGGAAAGTTTAGCTTCCTAAGCAAAAACACAGTGACCTTAATAAGTAACTAGAAGGAACCAATCACTCTATTAAGTAGAGTTCATTGCTTTTCGATGTCTTAATCCTAAACTTTCAGTAAATAATAAATATGTGTGATTAAGATCATAGAGACATAGTATTAGTCTTACAAGGTTTTTACAAGGACTACAGTTTTTGCAAGGAGGTGACACGATCACCCGTTTACCTACTCGATAATTCAAAGTAATTAGTTGCAGCAGGTGTATAATTAAAGTTAACTAAAACTTAAAGTTGAAATCTCTTCAAATACTCACCAGTTGAATAATTTTCAGTATACCGGGTGGTGTTTTGAAATAATTAACATTGATTTTAATCCAGTCAAGCGCACCGCCTTGCTGCTGTTGCGGTGGCGCCTGCTGCTGTGCTGGTTTGTTGTGATCAACAGTCACCACTGTCTCGGGAGCCATCATCCTCTAAGTTAATTCTTGTAGATCGATTGAAAAGTTAAGATTTGAAATCACTAGCACTGACACTTGAAACCTTAGCACACTAATACGCGTAAAACATTTTTGTCCGGCGGCAGCGAGCGTAGTACAGATCGTGCGGTGCGCAACTGAAGAATGACGGGGAACGAGAATGGGTGGCGACCGTCCTCGAGTCGCTCGTCGCGCTACAATGTGCGGCGTCGCGTCGTCAGCAGCTGCTGCCGGTACCATTCGCCCGGTAACGGAATGCTATATACAAACATATCGGCTATTTGTACATTTGTAGGCCAAATTATACGGAAAATATACATTTTTTATGCGACAGCCACTAGTTTATTCAAAACTAAAACATGTTATTCGAACTTGAATTGTAATTAAAAAGGAAATAACACTTAAGACAGAGTTATTATTATAAACGGTCCATGCTAAAATCCGAACTCCAAGGAATGCGAAGAAAATTGTATTTCATCTCGATACCAAGGCCGAGGTGTGCCCTATGTTACTTGCCTTCAAGCATTCAATTGTGCAATAAATTGTCCGAATAGCAATTCAAATTACATTACACGTACTATTAAATAACATTAAATATTTAAACAAAAGGACTAAAATACACATACTTAAAATCGAATGGTATTTTAATTATTGAGTTATTTTAACTAAATATTTGTTCGATCGATGGAAAATAAGTATTGATTAGTAATTTATGCCTCAAGTAGCAGATACCAAGGCAATGCACAATTTCATAGTTCATATTTATCCGTTAGGACTGAATTAAAAATTTTAAAACATAAAAAGCGCCTGATGTAATCTTGAGCAAAAGAAACAAATCTGGTTTCGAAGAAATGACTTAAATAAAATTAATATCCTAACCAAACTAAAATACTACTTTCTTACTATTTACAGACTTAATAATTAATATTACTTATAGCAAATGAGATAAGTTATATCATTTTACACTAGCCGAAGGAATATTGCTTCGAATTTGAATTTGCTTGGTAGTATTTAATTATTGATGATTCAAAAACGCTTTATTGTGAAGTTAACTTGAATAAAATTGATTTGATTTTAATGGTACAAAAACACACCCAATTTTCTTGAATATCAGAAT
This sequence comes from Vanessa cardui, assembly GCF_905220365.1. Taxonomy (NCBI): domain Eukaryota; kingdom Metazoa; phylum Arthropoda; class Insecta; order Lepidoptera; family Nymphalidae; genus Vanessa; species Vanessa cardui. Next base: position 7,140,502 of record NC_061133.1, read on the forward strand.
GCTTTGGTGAACTGCGTTACCTATGGACCAAATTCCATATATTTAACTCCAAACATAAACCCTACTATGACCCTGCCACGCTCTTCTGCAAATTTACGACAATATTACTTGTAGAGAAACCTAAACATAATTCATTTTGATTCCATATCAACATCACACAAAAACTTATATCCCTAAGCTCTTTATTTATCTCAGCAGAAACGGTATTTACTCTTTACCATGTTTCTAACATGCTTTTATCGCATTTCTACGATTTTTTTTTTGTCTATGGATGGTATGACAGTAATTTTAAAACTTTATTGAGACAAGAAATATATAAATATTAGGTGGCAAAGGAAAAATCATAGTATGTTATTGGTATATTCTTTTCTTTCTAAAGGATGTGATTTTGCCATACGAATCGCTTTTGTATGAACTTCAGCATTGTGGTGAACATTTTTATCACTTATGTGTTAGTTATGTCTGGTTTTGTTTCTATATTTACAAAATTTTGACTGATTACTACTATAAAGTCCTCGGCAAGCCAAAAAGCTAGGTTACCAAATAATTACATGCCGAAGCATAATGTCAAATATAATATACTAGCGATCCGCCCTGCTTTGTACGCTTTGCTTTGCATGCAATTGCTGATACCAAATATACAAAAGTCTGTCGTTATGCACAACGTTCACAGTTTTTTTGCATTACAAAAAACGAATGTCCTGCATTGTAATTCTGTAATATTTTCGAAAATGTTCTTTTAAATTACATAATGTAAAGTGCCATATTGATCTAAATCAAATGTGCAATGTATTTAAAGTACTTCATTGAAAGAAGATTAATGCTGTATTGCTCGAAATCGCTTCGTAAATAAACCGTTGTTTCTCGTATTTTTTTATTGTGGGTTATCCCTAACAGATAAAACATACAATCATGGCAATGATATTCTAATAAACAGATATGTTATACCCATACTTAACAACAGAAAAAAAGTGTGCCGCGCCGGGGACCGTTTATTTTACATTTCGTTACAAGTAAAAAGGATATCTTGATAAAAACAATAAGTAAACAATAACTAGATGTTTTAATTACGCAAAACATATTACTACATAATTATACTGGCATAATTATGATGAAAACGACTAAAGGCAAACGTCCCAATTAGGACGTTTTCTAGTCTTCACTTTTGCGCGTTAATGACATATCTGTTTACTAGAACATCATTGCAATCATGGACTTTTTGCAGATATTTTTAAGGTGTTCAATACTGTAGTACATTATTTTATCTCATTGGGTTCAGCTGCCGTTTATAATACGCAACAAAAGTATTTATTAACGTCACATTAAAAACCTCTAAAATTATCAGTGTGTTTCTAACAGATTGTGCATGTATAAATAAAATCCTTTCCCTTGAATCACTCTTATCTGTTTTTTGTAAAAAAAACACACCATAATCTGTTGTCTAATTTGGAACACAAAGCGTGAGGAGACTTTACTTTAGACTTACTACATTTTACTTATAAGATATATTTCAAACACATTAATTTTATCCAAATATACAAGGACTAAGCTACTACTTAGTCTTAACACTATGTTCTAGCTGATGTTATTACAAAGTGACCTTAATAATACTTCTTAACTTTAATAAAAAGAATCAATGCACAAATGTTAAAAAGCATTAAGTAAAAAATATTAAAGAAGCATTATTAATTCTAATGTTGAAAGTGTCAATGTTTTTTCAACAAAAAAGGCACATTATTACATGAACATTTAAAAATATGTGACATGTTTATTTTGTGTTATACACCCTTTTGTGAAACAAATTGCATTTAAAATTGGGCTTAGGACTCGGAACACAAACCTTCAGTATTGATCATATTAACTACAGAACCCCAAAAGTAAATTTAGGGACTACACCCTTCTCTACTAAAATTAATTTATTGTTATTTTTCTAACAAAATAAAAATCAAATCATTTTAACTGAGTCAATAATTTAAATTTAAAAGACAAGGATTGATGAACAAGAAATAAAACAAAATAAATACATTTTCAAATGTATTGAATAAACTTAGAAAAAGAAACCTAATATCTTCCCTCCAAGATGTTTCCTTCTGGCTTCTTCATGATCCATGATTCCTCCACTGGTTGTAAGAACAAGGTATCTGTGAAACAAATTTAAAGAAGTTGTTACATGTGAACCATGAAAACGCACCATTAAAGATACATTAATTATAAATGTTGACAATGGTATTAACAATGTTTGCTAAAAAGCAACACCAAAATCTGCCATTGACATTTATTATAGCACAACATATCAAATGACGACCAACAAGAACTATTGGCGATCCGCGGTAGTTGTGCCGATTTGTATAAAGAAATGACCTATAAGGCTTTATATTTGCCACGGCTGGGCCAAGCCTTCTTATTATATGTGATAAAATATTTTGTCTTAATTGGTTTTGTACGTGAAATTAACCTTCTTTGTCAAGGAATTTACACACTTGATAACTGCAAACTTTGAATAAGATATACACATACAAGCTGTATCTAATCAGCTATCTCATAGATATTTATTTGAAATTTATATTTCTGTTTAATTGTATTCTAAACATTACAAATACTTAAACAATTTAACTAATTAAATTATTGCATTTTCATAACACATTTTTGTTAATAAAAAAATAATTAAGTATAGTTATTATAGTAATGAATGAAAATTAATGATAGTGAATAGATGGTAACTAAACCACACTTGTTACTAAAGAAAAAACATTCTCAAGTTGTACTCGTTCTTGCAGTCTTAGCAAAATTTTCAAAATGTTGTGGTGTATTTCCTCAAACATATACTTTTCAGTTTAATTTACAAATTAAAAACAAATGTGCAGCTTTCTTGTTTAATTTTGTACAGCTGCTAATTATAAAAAAGGACAGAATCACGCAACTGAACATACACAGAACAATGTTTATTAGTATGGCTGTTACTGTGTAATACTATTAAATAAATCACTTCTAGAATAAATACAAGATCATAGACAATATATATCAACTACAAGATCAATAAAACACAACCTGGAGAATAACTTTGAACTATGTAACTATGTGAAACATGTTTCAATATTGTTGATTTATTATCAATTTCAGTTAATATTTTGGTATTTCGGGTGAGTTTCTTAGATATAATATGAATATGTGTACTAAGGGTACAATTGGATAAACATATTAGTCTACTGTACACTTACTCTTGTTTCAATCTTATAAACACACAGTAAATAAACAAGTTCTGATATAAGCAATTATAGAATATAAATTGAAAGTATAAGACATGTTGAGTACTGCTTACTAATGATATATATAATAAATAATGAAAGCTTTACAAGAACGCAAGACAACTTTTTAACTATTAGCAATCAACTTAAGGTATCAATACAAAGTACTTTTTTAAATTATAAAAAGTAAAGAAGCTTACCCGAACTGCCGGGATGGAAGGAGGTTAGTCCATCTTTCAATGTCGTTAATGGGTACATCAAATCGAGGAGAAATGACTCCACATTTGTTCAATCTGCCTGTGAGGTTTACTACTATTTTGCCGGCTCTGTGGTCATCTACGATCTCAAATTCACCAATGTAACCGTGCTTCATCATCACTGTTAGAAACTTGACGATAACTTTCGAGCAAGGCCGGATAAGCACTTGTCTTTTGCCTCTTTTTTCGGCATTGTGAATTGATTTTAGAGCATCACTCAATACGTTCATACGCACCATGGCTGAAATAACAAGAATTTAATATATATTGGGAATATTGAGGTTGGAAAACTGAACAACATGAGTAAATGTCAAAACACTGCTAAACTTATAATGTAATTACTTATTGTCCGCAGCTATGAATGAAATATTATTTTATAGGAATAACACAATAACCACTATCACATAAAAAAGTATTTATTTCAATTTAAAATCAAGGAAAACTATGATTACCTAGGATTTAAAACCCGCCTCAACAATCCGTAATGACAGGTTAACCCAAAAAGAAAGATATATTTTTTTGCCTCTAGGGTTGTCAGCAATGATTCCACAGATAATATATAGATATTTAGTAGTAGTAGACATTAAAATTTATTTAAAATTAAATTAATAAACTTATTTAAAAAAATAGTATGTATTATGTATTAATATCCAAAAATATATTTGGTGAATTTAATAATTAAATACATTTTTTTTTAAATACATCCTCATATTCGATGTCTTACTTATTTATCGCAATTTATTTAAAAGCAATTTAAATATTTGCCATGATTATTTAATTTACAAAATTATTTTATTTAAACCAGAAAAGAGAATGAGTAATTATAAATCTTAAAAAAAAGTAGAATGTAAAAGACCGAATGGAACGGTTGGAATGAACGAAATGGAGAATTATTCTTTTGTTTGTATTTGAGATCATACCCGTCAGCTCTGCACGCACGCGTTTCGCTCGCGTCCTTCAAATGAATTAAGTGATTGTGAAATAAAGTTTTTGAAACTTTCAAAGTTTGATTTTTATAAAACAAGTTACGTGTTGTGTGTTATGTGTCAAATGTGTCTAAAAAAGTTGAATTTGCAATTTAAGAAAACAAAGAACATCAGTCTAAAGTAGTGTTTTATAGGGCACAAAAGTTGAGTGAACTTTCGTACTTCGTTACTTTGGAATCCAGTGAATCCTACAGGTGTTTTTGTAAATTGTATTGTTGTGACAGAAAAATCCTAGCAACAACGATACGATGAAATCTATCAAACTAAGCAGTTTTCTTACTAGTAAAGTTCAAATAAAAGTTGATTACATAGAAACGATATTAGATACCGTGCGACCATTCTGAAATGGTGTTTTACGAACTTTTTTAACTTGCAAAGATTGAACGAGAGTGGTTGGTCAAGATGTATTTAAATAAAACATGTGCAGCTTTAGTGATCATCTTGTGCTTTTTTCCAATCTCATCACCAGCTGAACCAGGAAGTAAGTAAATTTATAAACAATGTTGTACATCACTAATATTTTTAAAAATGCTGACACCTAATTTAATTTTAGTTTTTTTTGAGTACCTAATAGTAAAATTCTCAAAAAAAAAAGTTACATATTTCATTTGTGTGAGCTTATTAGAGACCTGAAAACTTTAACTTTAAGTAAATTATATAATTTAAGTATATAATAATTAATTTAATTACATAAAAGTGAGCAACTTATTAGCTTAAAATTAGTAGCAGCAGCAAGTAGCATTTTTATTAATTTAATAATAAGGAATAAGTCAGCGTTGTTCACAAATTTTAAAACAATACATATTATAAAAGTTGAAGTCAAATAAGGTTCAAATAAAATTCACCAGTATTAAATGTGTCTTGAGTCTAAAGAAAAAGTTTAATTGAAATTATTTTCTTAAGTCAGATTAAAAATGTTTTTTTATAGTAGACAGGGAAAACAACATTTTTTTTATATATAAAGCTAAATTATTTTTTGTGAGTAATCCAATTGTGTATCGGTGATAATGTATTGCTTGCAGCATAATAATTAACTTGTTTCCTTGCTAGAAAAGTTAATGTAGAAAGAAAGATCAATTGTATATACCACAAAAGAAATAGGATGCAAACTTGACCCTTGTGGAACACCTCCACCACCACGGAACACCACATTAGTAGAACTTTTAAAATACATAATAGATAAATCACAAAATACACTAATAGCATTTTATTGCTTCCATGAATTGCGTAATGTTTAAGGTAATAAACATTATTATAGAGACAGTAATTGCTGTAAAATGTTCAGACTCAGGATTTGATTAATCGTTCCTGTATGAAAAAAACATTATAAGCTCTAAAATAATATTATTAGGAAGTTGTAAGCGTTTAATATTAAATTTTATATATTACTAAAAAAAAACTCATGAAGAACAACATGAAGCTTTTTTAAGACTATTACATTGTAAAATAGTTTGTAACATCAAGTAAGGATATTGATTTCAATTCAGTACGGAACTGGCTACACTTATACAGAATACACTTTTAGTGCTTCTTTTGCAGATTTGAAATAACTAGGCTATAATTACATGGCTTCATGTTAAACCATCACTGGTATTCGTGAAATAAAATAACAAGCCAATTATTTATTTGACTTGTTATTTTCCACACACTAAGAGACTTGACATTTTCGATATTATTAAAATAATTTAAGGATCTTATGCTGAGATAAATATAAGAAGATTTTAAAATATGTTTGGGATCAGTACGAACCTGTTATCGTAGGCCAAAGACAATCATGCTGATGTTAAACTTGGGAATTTCAAGAATGCGAAAAGCACTAAGCATAATTCACCAACTGACACAGGAGTTGGGTGACGCTCCCAACTCCAGTGTAAGTTAGCGGATTGAAATGTGCCATAATTTCACCGGGGAATAACTTCTTTCGTCTAAACGTCTTTCTTCGATGCTCAGCATGATATGAATTATGAATCCAAAGCATTTAAAAAAGCAGTCGCGCTTGTTCGAATTTGAACTCTCAACTTTTGGTCAATATCAACATTCTATCCACTGGACTTTGTCGGCTATTTGAAATAATTAGATTATAACAACTTTCATGTCGACCAAAAACCGGTACTCGAAATATTTGCCTGTCTTGTTATTTGTCTGCATTTCTAGAGGCAAGACAATTTAAATTGTTTCTAGCTATTTTGAAAGGAAAATATTTTAGGCCCCATAAGTATTTTTATATTTCAAATCGTAAAAAAATTCCGTAGGTGTTTTAAAGAAAATTAAAATCAATATCATACTCTGTGACAAGCTACCTATGTCGTGTGTTCGAAGTAATCTCGAAAAGGTCTGCTTTATATTTAGCCTTCAATAACTTCACATATATTTAATGTTCAGTACATGTTAGGCTAATGTTCAAAATCGTTCAATAAGCAAACATTACTAAAATTTTCTGTGCAGGATGACTGGCAAAGGATCGCGAACATACTTTATACTAATGTTATAAATGCGAAAGTAATTCTGTCTGTCTATCTGTCACGCTTTCACGGTTAAACCACTGGACGGAATTTGATGAAATTTGGTATGAAGCAAGATTTTTTAATACCTTAAACCTATGACCTAACACACGGGCGAAGCCGCAGGCGACAGCTAGAGGTATATAATGTAGGGTAATTTATGTTGCAAATTTATTTACTATTGTTTTATGCTTGTAAAGTACAGACGCACCGCACACAACTCAATCAAGTAACTTAACAAACTTCACTAACTTTGAGTGGTACTAAAATATTCAATATAAATTAACGCCTGTCCTACTCAATTTGCTTATGTATGGAAAGGGAGATTGCTAGCATCTTAACGTTTGTCAAATTAAACGGGACAATTTTGTGATACAATGACTCCAATTGGTTAATAAATAATAATCGTCTAACGGCCACTGCAGCTGTACTAAATGCTATTCTAAAAAGTTAATGAAACCCGTTCTTAATTAAATCTTCCATGCCAAAAGTATGCGATAAAATTGTTAGGTCGGGGATAAAAGCTTTATCATCATTGTGAAAAAAATACAGCCTACCCCAAAGCTAATGGATCTAGTCTTAATAATATAAATACGTATATACAACAAAAGACGAATTCAAAGCGCTGAGATTAAGGGAGATAACGTCTATAGAATACAATTTTACATGGCATGTTAGATGAATTCGAGAGAACATTGTCGCACACTGTGCCCTCAATGATGGACGGGGTATGTATAGTTAGATAAGAAAAATGTCTCAGCTCTCAAACACATCAAATTACCACACTGATTACTTATGATTAGCTACAGCTCCTCATAAAGTCCATTACGTATAACGTGTACAGTATAAATAACTGTAAATAACATTAGATAAAAATATTTTCACAGATGATCACAGTACATTAATAATATGGAAATTATATAATTAAACTAATTTAATTGATAATTATAAAAGGATTTTGGTAGGTTGTTGTCAGGCAAGATTTATTTGTTACAGTGCCCAATAAAATATTATTAAATAAAAGTAAATTATATCAATGGTGCAAATTATACTTAAGCATTTCTATGACCAACAATCTTATATTTCCGTTTTCTATATTACATGAACAGTTGCGAGTTATTATACTCGCTTCATTGATCTCATTATTCTCGTAAGAAATGTGTGAGATACGCTATTCAACTATCGGTATTCTACATAGATCGGGGATATGTAACGTTACTTTTGTTTTACTTTGCAAAAATGGTCTTTAAACCAATAAATAAATAAAAAAGAGGGGACTGTAAATGTATTTTCATCGTTTACTTGTAAACTGCCTTGCCGATTTGCGTTGTTTTATTAAGGTAACGAACAGGGTTCTGACCCTTGGATATTTATGTATATGTATATATGGAAATCGGAAAAAATACACCTTTGCTTGGTTGTCGTACATTCTTCTTCTGTAGCTGTGACCGTTTTTGTAATGCATAACTGATAAAAGTAGTAAATTAATATGCATATTGATTTAACAGTTTACGTTTTACCAGACAATGCAACTCGTTCTGTAGGTATCAGTATAATAATAGTCCCAGTTACGTATTATTGAGCATTACTTTTGTTAAAATATTACTACCAAAATGAATAAACTGGTGCCAAATCTTAGAAGAATTTATTAGTCGTAAATTTAGACGATATAAACTTTTTTTATGAAAAACCTTATTTTTTTACTTAAGGGTTTTTTAAAGTCTAATTAATATATATTTTTTTATATTTACGGCAATCACGGCACGAGTAGAATAAATGTGGAATATAATGTTACATGGCATACGTCAGTTAAGCTCCCAGTCCTCACGATTTTTTTCGACATCTTTGCTGCAGATGCTGCGCTCTTGCTGAGCCTGATTTCAGATTTTAATACCACATGCCAATGATATTGTAAAGCAAAACAGCAGTAACTGTTTCCTACACTGCCCTTTATCATAAGTTTTGAAAATCTGTACCTTTTTATAGGAACACAGTACACTTTCACATCAGTAGTATTTTTGTACATATCTATTTTAGTATTTCAAGAGCATGATGACTAAAATAATGAGGGAAGGAATATAAAAAAGTTGACACGTTTTACTCACAGTGCAAAATACAAGGGTTCCATAAATAGCAGAACGTTTTTATGAAACTTTTCTTAGCAATGACATATTGTTACCTATATTTGTAAGCAAGTAATGAACAAATTATAGACAATGAGATTTTGATACGTCTAAATGAATACGATTTTTTATGGAATAGGTTGGCGGACGAGCAAATAGGCCACCTGATAGTAAGTGGTCACCATGATGGTGTCATTACGCTGTAAGAAATATTAACTATTCTATCTAACTATTTTTATTAAGAAATATTAATTTGGGAACTAAGATGCTATGTCCCTTGTGCCTGTAGTTAGGTACACTGGCTCACTCACCCTTCAAATCGGAACAACAATACTGCGTACTGTTGTTTAGCGGTAGAATATCTGATGAGTGGGTGGTACCTACCCAGGCGGGCTTGCATAAAGTCCTCCCACCAAGTAAATTTTTATTTTGTGATTTAGATGCAGTTAGGTTTTTTTAGATATTTAGGGTTAAATTTTAGAATAGTTAAGTATTTTATTGTAAGTATTTATTCGAAAGATTTACATTATAATATTTCACACTAATCTAGGTTATTCTTACAATTCTAAGCATTGTATTATATTTGTTTAGTAATTTATAAATTTTAATGAACAGGGCTGTATAACAATAAACTACCCTTTGTTTTAGAAAACAGTGATTTCATTACCCTTACTGCTCTTTACAAATAAAATTCCCATTTATTTAGATATAAGAAATCCAGATATGAAAAAAGATCGTGAACATTCCATAAAATCAATAATCAAATTGAATAAATGATTAGAAATCTGTATGAAAATGACTGAACGCATGGAGTCAAAGACTACGGTTTTTGAGTCCAATTTTCAATCAGACATACAGCTTGGGAACTTTGTTTTATAATGTATGTATGATGGATAAGTTTGAGGATAAGAAAAATATACTTAATAATATCAATATTGCATCAAGTGATCTCATACTCAGCAGGTTATCATCCAACACTCATGACATTAAACATCAGCTAGGTCATAATTCTCACAAGCTTATTCCGACAAATGAAATCTAAAGATTTATAGGGGAATAATCTTAAAACTATTTTCATTATTACTGAGCAATAGCAACAAATTGCATTAGACATAAGGCGCATATCAATGTTTTTTATGTTAAAAAAACACTGCAACTGATGCTTGTCCATAAAGTATGTACAAGTTTATGTCGTTGGGGGCCTTTTTGTTCTAAAAATTTTCATAGAAAGTTTTTATGTATCTGCAAAGAGGGCTAAGGACCGACAATTTCAGTTGTTGACATAATTAAGTCTCGTAAAATATACAGAATACCAACATTACATAAGCTATACAATACAACATAAGCTGATGAAAAAGTTTTGTGGTTACTAATATACTTGTTAGCTTAAATCGGGCTGAAATTTTAACATGAAGTTCTACTTTTTGACATAAGGGCAATTATACATTTTTGAAAATAAATATGATAGCAATTAATGGTCTCATTATACCCTTTAATGCTATATCTTCAGGTACCGTTCAGGGTCACATAGACTACATTAATATAAAATATGTTGGCTTATATAACTTTATGAATCGATTTTTATTTTATTTTTTTCCCCCATCAGATTGTGAAAAAATAAAACAATTAACTGTGTATATATAAATACAATTCATATACAATTATTAATATTGATTATATATAATATAATCTCTAAAGTCTAATAATTATTAGACAAATTGAATCTAAATGTCTCAGAAATATGATAGAACTCAAATTAAATGACTATTGTCAACCGAAATAATTGATAGCCTTATGATAATAATGAAAGCCTTAAAATTAATTGTTTCCTTAAAATTTGATATAAAGTAAACTGAACAAGAAATTACGTAAATCTAATTTAGGATAAATATACGTATACTTCAAAATATTAGGCAGTGCCTCGGCATTCCAATTCTTACGAACTACCCTGCCACTTATAGAACTTTATCTTAATCAATTTTGCGATATTGTATTAAAAATCTTATAAAGATTATTTTTAGAATTATAAAAATGTTATAGTAACATTTTGTTATGTATTAAGTTTAAGTATAACGGGACTTAATGAGTAAGCATGGACTCTGTCAAAGTGGCTTTGTTCCCAGAGGTGGGAATTACGGCGTAGCGGAACTTAGTGGCGTATTACTGTATTAACTTAGCCTGTATAAAATACTTTAGCCGCATAATAAACTTTCGTTGCCGTGACTTTTAAGTATCTTAACATGACAAGTGGAAGTGGGAACAAAAGTGAAACGGCTTCTTAAAAACATATTTAATATAATTCTAAAGTTAATAAATAAAAGAAAGAGACGAAAATGTATATATTTTTTGTTAAAGAATTAAGAGTTTACTTAAAATTGATTGTAAGTTTGAAGACAGTGACCTTTTCTGTAGGTAGACTCCTTTGTGACTGAATAACTCTTTCAGAGGTTTCGAGGACGTGAATACAAGCGGTCTTACTGAAATGCATTCCCAAGCACGCACGCAAAGTGCAGCAAACCTATATTGGATACTCTTCTACATATTTTCCAGCCGTTTTATTCAGTTAATATTTAGCGAGACATAGTTTAAATCTCATACAATTAAAATATCAATGAGGGTTTCCAAGTGTAAGCTTTATAAAAAAATATATTTCGATATTTTAATAATCCTACTATTTATTTCGCTCATTTATTTTATTTCGCTCATGATCTTCGAACGACGGGCTAAATTGGGCTTTATTTGATTTTTAATTAAAATATATATTTTAATAATTGCGTAGGAGAGAAAAGTTACCAGACTTTATTGTTGATCGTCGATCGATGGGAGAAAGGAACATTCGAAATCTATTTACAGTTTAAACTAATACCCAATCGTGAATATATTTAGAGCAAAACCGATGGAATGTCAATTCTACGACGATCGATGTTCTTTGGACGCTTTATCGATCAGCATTTGTCCGATTCAACCATTATATCAAAATCAGAGTTGAGACGGTTAGATAATTAATTTTCTACGTATATACATTCAAATTAAAATAATCGAAACATTAACTGACGGAGAAAGAAAGACATTTATTTAATACATTAATATTATTATCGTGTATATATATATTGATGTCGATTAAGAGTATCGTTAAACAATCTATTACAACTATAGAATATAGAGCTATATAAGTACTTACAATTATAAAAATATTGGTTAAAAAAAGCTTAGCTAAGCTAGCTATATGAATTAGGTAAGCAAGGTAAGTTGAATTACAAGGTGTATATATAATAATATACATTATATTAAATACTCTTATTATCAATAAATAATTAATACTGTTGGTATAAAGTAAATTATCCGCGTGTTAAACAAGTATACAAATAACGGGCGTGCTATAAAAATAAAATCACGTTTGTACACACTTAACGTAGAGAAACTTACGTGACTTAAGATTACAAAATGTTGATTAATGCTCGGTTTTTATAATTATTATATAATATCACGAAACTCAAACAATATTAAGTGAGTGAAAAATATAATATTTTTCTAATCTTAGTTTATAAATAAATTCGACGCTATAAATTGACGTTATAAATAAATTAATAAAACCTTATTACAAGACATACAATGCTGGTGACGAATATCCGTGGCGATTTAGATTATAGGCAGTTTCTACAAGAGTTTAATGTCTCTTTTACGTAAACACCGGATCGGAATGTTAATTCTAAGAGAACCGACAAGAAAGTCAGTAGTTAGACGTCAATTAATTTAAACTGTAGATTTTAAAATAAGTCGAAATTGTATACAAAAAAAATTTATTCGTTCTGTGAAATAGGAGTACAAGTAGCTTATTCAAAATTAACAACTCTGACGTCATATAACTTCTAAATCTTATGATACTATGACACCAATCTATTGGTTATATTTATTTATCTAATAATATAAAATAAATTAAATATTTATGAGAAGATATTAATACAAGAACATAATAAGTTACCCATAAATAAACAGGTTTAATTTCATTGAATACTCAGTATTGTTGACAGCGTTTAGTCTTTCATTTGTTCGTGTATTTAATCCACCAGGGTACTTAAATATGATTAAACAATTATTTAGATATTATGCCCACACTTATGTAACGTGTAATTTGGCTTTTATACAAGCTATATAAATTAAGTGAAACAAGCGTACCATAGAGAAGAGAAAATATAATTATTAAATAATTATAATATTTTACATATATTAAAAAAGAAATTATTTATATAAAACAACGTAATTACTTTATAAAATACACAATTTTAGTTCTATATTTTCACAAGAGTGTTCTTTCCGGATAATAATAAATAGTTATGCATAGTGTACTTAAGAGCTTATCGAATATTAGCATAATTTAGGTAGTATGCGAGTGCATTTTGAGGACAAAAGCCGAGGGCAACGGATGGTGGCGCTACCGGTAAACATAGTCATAAAGGCTCGAGTCTCACATGCTAAGAAGCAGCTGCAGGAGCTCACTTGTATAGGGTTATTAATATTAAATCGTGTTGCTCGCCGAGTAAATACTGCCTATGAGGCACCGCACGAATATCAACGCTCTACTTAAATGTTTTTGAATCAACTAAGCGTTGACTCGTTAATGTTACTGTAAGAAACGAATTCGTATGAGAAATTATTAACAGCGGTTGTCGATAGCGATGCCATTTCGTGGAATATCGACAAATATGCAATACAAAAAAGTACCAACTTTTGATCTTTGCTTTATTACTGAGATTAAATTCTAAATTTTTAATTAGTTTTTTTCTAATTAAACGATTTCAACATACATAACATTCCTTTATGCATCTCGGAATTACAGTTTTTTTTAGTGTTTTTTTATTGGGCAGAAAAGTAGCTTAGTAACATTAAAGATTCGAATTAGGCCCAGCCTCATTTTTTTATCTGCCCAATGTTGTAAAATCTAATTTTATGGATACAATTATGTAAATCAACTTAAAAAAATTCAGGATGAAAAATATTCCTAATATAATTTCTATTAGAGATGAAGCTGGCGTTTTTGGGATGATACTCTACTACTTTTATTGGTCGTATAAAAGTATTAAAGTCAAAGCAACTGGTTCAGTGATCTATTAAACGACTTGGCAAAGCAATTTTATTTTAAGTTTTTATAAAATATATTATAAATGTGAAAGTAACTCTGTCTGTTTGTATGTCGCTCTTTCACGACCAAATAGCTGAACCGAATTTGATGAAATTTGGTATGAAGGAATATTGAACTTTAGAAAAGGACATAGGGTACTTTTTTGCCTGACACATGACAAACAACAACTTAAAAAGCGAGCGACACCGTGGACGATTACTAGTTCAAATTACTTTATCTCGTACTAAGCTATCTTTGCCCTCGTAGCCTATATCTACCTATATAACATCACACATATACGCAATCGCGTATTCACGGCGCTCTTCTATGTTTACATTTAAACATATTTAAAAAGATTCAAAGAGAAACGGATATCTCATTAAAATTTTACATATTCTATAATTAGTGCTTAAAAATTTATAATATCACATCATAATTAAATGAAACCGGTGTGACCACTCACCTATTAGAGATAGATGAATTTGCATTTGAGCTCTTTTTTACATGCTTTGTTTGACATCACTTGTATTTTAGTAAAAGTAAATGTTAAGTATAATTGAATCAAATTTATATATTATAGAGCTAAAATTTTTTGCACCCTTTTGGGTGACTAGATCGCGTACATCTTAACCGATGATTGCGGGTTCGAACCCAGGCAAGCACCGCTGATTCATGTGCTTAATTTGTTTTTATAATTCATCTCGTCCTCAGCGGTGAAGGATGCCACATGTGTATTCCACCAACCCGCATTGGAACAGCGTGGTGAAATATGTTCCAAACCTTCTCCTCAAAGGGAGAGGAGGCCTTTAGCCCAGCAGTGGGAATTTAGAGGCTGTTGTTGTTGTTTGTTGTTGTATACTAAATGTCTTAAGTTGTTTTTATATATTTTTTTTAATGTATTGTCGCTTATATTATTTTCCATACCTATTCGTTACTGGAACGAAATAACAATGTAAGCAAATAGAACATTCGAACCTTCTATACTAGCTACTTTATACTGAGTTATTTTTTTCAATTGTCGAGTAGGTCAGATGAAATTTCATGGGTGACGTTTGGTTCCTTGAAACAGTAACCCGAGAATCCCTTCTTTATAATTCATGCACCTAACCTCAGAAAGTAGCGTGGTCTACATTTATTTTACACGTGATTGAATTAAAAATAAGCATTTGTTTTTGGCATTCCATACATTTGTAATATACCTTTACAAATTGTTTTTCATTAAACTACTTTTATGACAGAATAAGAAAGTCTGTACGATATAAAATATACTAAATATGAAATTCTTTGTAGATAGTCTATGATAAACTAATAATTAATAAAAAAAAGTATAGTAGATACATTGCAAAAAATTATCAAACATATCTTCATGGACTAACATATGATTTAACACAACTATACATGATGTGCAGATACAATTAAGAACGACGAACGCGTTTGTTTAAAACTTTATTCCGTAATAATTTCCCATAACTAAGTTGTGGATACTCCTTGCGAAGTCATCTGTATAGTTAGTAATATACAACATAATTCAGCATTAAGAGAGTATTTGCACCTAGCCTATGTACTTGCTTATATCAGCATTCCACCGCGGCCATTGCGATTCTATTGAGTACGAGACAGGACAACTACTTCAAGAATCAGCGTCAGTCTGTCAAGTAATTCGCCGTCAATCGGACTCTATTTTTGCTACTAAAATTATGTTTATGACTGTACAGCAAATAATTATAAAAAAAAAAATGTTTTCCTTAATCCAGTAACAAATTCGTATTCATTCAATTTATTTGTTACAAATGTGAAACTTTCTTCTCCAAATTTATATGCGGACGGGACGCGTCGCGCCTTACGGGATATTTTACGGCAATTCGTGCAAAAGCTTCGGGTACGCAAGCAATCAGTCATTTATTTAATATATTCAAACGTATCAACAACACAACATTCTCTGAATAGCTACAAACAAACATAAAAGACTCAATGGTTAATAATTTACAAAGTTTAATATTAACGCGGAGTTTAATGTTTTTGAAAATAAAGAGAAACTTTGAAAATAAATTGTTTTAGTTCGGAATTTAAGTAACTTTTAAGAGTTTCGTTCCAAATATCAAATTTATGGTTAGGTTATTAAATTATTTTCTTTTATTTAAAAATATGTATTATGTTTAATACTTTTTATATCCTTTAACAACTGCGCAAAAATAGTTTTTTGTAGTCAACGTGCTATTAATTACACATGGGGGCTGGTCACGGCTCGGCGACCGTACCGTTTAAAGTTGTAACGTATGAGCTCGATCACGGCAGGATCGCCTTGCCCTGTCGAAGCCATCATAATAGCGCATACATTACTTACTCTACACGATACGGTCACCGTTCTGTGACCCTGCGTACGTGCAGAGGCATCGGTCGTTCGTGGTTTAGTGACCAAACGATTTATAATTCCTAAGCTAGCAGCTCGTTCGTTACGATAACGATAGCTATATAGATATAGTTGTTAATTAATCGTTGTTTGAAATAGGTTCCTGTCGACCGACTCCTGCTGAGGTGGCGAACAAGTGACACGAATAAAGGAATCGATTAATTTCTATTTTTACTCTTGCTCGTGTCGCGCAGCTCGTTACCCGCTGGGCTGAAACTCTGATAAACAACGGACATCATAAACGATGGACCCTGAAAGCCTTTTTATGTTTTTACGTACATCATTATATCGATTGTCATAACGATGCCGCAGAGTTGTATTCATGGGAGGACTGCATGATTGAATATAAGTAGAGCGGTATATGTTACAGGTAACATGCAAAAGTGCAATTTAAGATTTAATATTACTTAACCTACATAAGTGCCATGGGAGCCAAGACTGATTAAAGGAAATTAGATTTTCTTTTTATGGAGTATCACAGAGATACCGCCTTGGACATTTTAACTATATAACTAAGTATCCTTAATGAAATCGCGGCTTGGCCCTCTTAGTCAAACATTCAATTTTGACAAAAAATATTCAAGAACTTATCTACAACACTTTATCCTCACTATAATCCCCTTATTGTTTGAAAAAATAAATGTCGTTTGATGGTGTTCAAGCTTGCTTCATACGAGACTTTATCGAAATCGAATCAGTCGTTTCACTATGACCGCGTAACAGACGGACAGTTATTTTCGCATTTATATTGTGATAACAAGAGTACAGATTAAATAATGTAAGATAACGAAGCGTCTTTTGTAAATTATAACACAGACTGACTGAGCTGTAGCAGGCAGTCTCGATGTCATTATAACTTTTTAATACATTACTATTGTTAAGTTTTTGAGATAGGTAACTTAAACGACCTTTTAACTTAAAAGTAAGTACCATTGAATCAAAAAAGCTCCTTCATTTAGAGTTTTAGATCCACTGAATTAATATTTTAAGATACTTTAGCACATAAATAAAATTTTAATAAAAAGAAAAACCGACTTCAAACAAAACACTATTTTAAAACAAATGAATATGCACGAAAAAGTAATAAAAATAATTGCGTATTCAACATATTTTTTAGAGTCTTCCTAAGTTAAATGAAATGAAAAATATTAGACTACTTAAAAGTCGATTAACGATTATATCATGTAGTTATAATTATTGTTATATTTGGAGCCGGTGTCAGCCACGGTGCCCTTGCCCCAACAATCAAAAGAAAGAAGCGATACGGGCCCCTTGATTGATCCAGTATATTATTGTGTAAAAGGTAAATTGTAAAAAACATATTTGTTAAAGTATTCTCGTATTGTTTTTTGATAGATATACTGTAGGGTTTTATTGGCTGACACCGACTCCAAATATAACAATAATTATAACTACATGATATAATCGTTAATCGACTTTTAAGTAGTCTAATATTTTTCATTTCATTTAACTTAGGAAGACTCTAAAAAATATGTTGAATACGCAATTATTTTTATTACTTTTTCGTGCATATTCATTTGTTTTAAAATAGTGTTTTGTTTGAAGTCGGTTTTTCTTTTTATTAAAATTTTATTTATTTTTTGATTTTAAGTGAAGCTGATGTTGACTAACTAATTTTTTTTAATATGGATAGATTAAGCGTTCCGTTTATATGAGTCAGAAACTACTTCGAGGACAATTTCAAAGGAAACTTGCGAATAAAGCAAAAATAGACTTTCAAAAATGCGGATTTAATACGTCACGCGGCGTAAACTACAAGGATCCCTCGAAGGAGCTGTAATCGAACTCAGCAAAAAAACTTTGAAAAAGACCAACTATATTTCGTACATCATATGACATCACATCACATACACAAAATTTGATTAAAGATAGTAAGAATTTCTGCCCCATATCGCACCCTAACTGCGAGCCGTATAGGAGTTCTATCACTACATAGTATAAAACAAAGTCGCTTTCTCTGTCCCTATATCTTTAAATCTACGCAACGGATTTTGATGCGGTTTTTTTAAAAGATAGTGTGATTCAAGGGGAAGGTTTGTGTATATAATACATGAACAATATAGTAAAGAAACACTGATAATTTTAGAAGTTTGCGATGTGATGTCGTATATAAACAAATTCTGTAGTATATTTAGTATCAGTATTGCACCCGTGCGAAGCCGGGGTGGCTAGCTAGTTGATTATAATATTCGACTATGATAATTACATAAACATAACCACATTACGGAAGGTGACTCAAATATCCAAATAACCTATAAATAAAAGATTCGACCGAGTATCGCTAACGTGCTCCTCAGAATTGTTCCGTTCCCTTCCGTTCCGTTACTTTGTCATGGATCCTGTGCTCAGAACCTTACCAAACTTTCACCAAATTTGGTGAAAGGGTAATTACCCTTGAGGTATATATTTTATAATAAAAAAAGAATTATGAAAATTGGTTAATGTGATTTTCAGTTATTCACCTATTTGTCGCGCATATACATAATGCAAATTTAAGACTTATGTCGTTTTCACATGGATACCATCATCGGAAAAAAAAATAAAAAAAATGGGACCCCACGGGAAGCACTACCTTTCAAACAAAAAAAAAATATCAAAATCGGTCCACCCAGTGAAAAGTTATGAGGTAACAAACATAAAAAAAAAAAAATACAGACGAATTGATAACCTCCTCCTTTTGGAAGTCGGTTGAAAAAAGCATAGGAAATGTGAAATACTGATGATGCCATTTCGACCATTCAACACGTTGTAAACGGCTGTAGAAATTGCTAAACAGCTTGCTGAGTATTATTGTTTTTCGGTTTTAAGGGAATGAATACTATAAAGTAAAATAATTTAAAAGAAAATTCTATACAAAAAACTCTTTCTCAACATCCGATGTTGTTAAATGTTTTGATTTAATCCAATATATGAAAGTCTTATCTAAAAAGTAAGAACTCCGTACTTAATTTGTATTTAATAGAAGGTCGTTTATATGATCTTGAACTAAAAAAGTCGTTTAAACTTGTTTTTTGCTCGTCTTTACAATACTCGTTAGATCCTTAATAGGATTCTTGTCAAGGGACCAGACAAGTTAGGATAACGGGTGAATCTGACAGAACTAGTTTTAGCACCAATAACGGTACATTCTTACAGGTGATAGAAGTCTATATATTTTTTTAAGAAAGTTCCAAGCTCTTAGGTCTTTAACTCTTTGAGGTCATGGCAAACTATAACTCTCTGACTCTCTCACACTCTCTTTCTCTGTCTTCTCGTTTAAATGGAAAGGACACATGCAGCTTATCTCAGATAACATTTGACATAATAGATTTTATACAGTTTAAGGCCTTAAATTTGATTTAAATTTCGTGTAATGTTTTTGTATTGAATAATTTCCTTTACTGCCAGCCTTGTTTTCATTATACGAAACCTTTAGTTCTAGAGGTGTCATAAACTCCCACCCCTATCGCCTTATTTGTAGGATAATATGTATTAAGTATAAAATTACCCTTTTAATTATAAGACTTTAATGCAATTATTCTTACACATTTGTATAACAAACTCTTTGAGCAATACATAGCACGAATACCTATTTAAATAATTATAATACATCAGGACATGAAATTCGCGATCGTCACGTCAATAATCTAAATTTAATGTGAAACGAGTATATCTGCTCTTATATGATATGATAATATTATATATTAAAACGTGGCGCATCTTTTGGTATGTAGTTTTATGTATATTGGCTAAGTAAAATTTTTAATAAACGACTACTCATTTAAAACAGACTGACGTGACGAATTTGGTATTATTTTTGTATTGAAAGTATGTAATCATTACATAAGTGATCAGTCAACATGTGTTTCTACGGCTCATTTTTCTTTGGTTTATTTGTTAGCAAATGCTTCATTGATTTATGAATACTATTAATTCGTCATTTTATCCGCTATTAAATTTAAGGACCGGTTGTGGTGTGCGGTCATGCTGCACATAGACGCCTGCTGGGCGAACAAAAGTTGAAATAAACGTAGCAAGTACAATGTATATACACTACGAATACGAACCCAGTACAATAGCCCTGCAAAAGCTATTTGATTTATTCTCAATATCGCTTTTTATTTATTAATACCAGTTTCATGGAAATGTCAGTTATATTATACGAGAATTTATGCGCTGAAAGTGACCGTTTGGATTATACGTACCTCAAAATCAAACAATTTATATTTATACCACATATTGTACATTTATTAATTACTACGTAGCATAATGACTTATTGAAAGTATTTAAAAGCTGCTTTGAATCCGAGACATGAAACTCGATCTTAGCTCTAACGCATCCAGTTTTAACATTAGTATATTACGCATACGTGGTCAACATTAAAAATCACCAATATTCGTGTCGGAATCGGACAAATGACGTTAACATTTTTTGAGTATTTAAAAACTTTGATAATACTGTGGTCATAAAAACAAAAAATATCAATTTGGTATTTCAAAATTATTATGTTTAAACAGAACTCTGATTAATATCGACTAAAAGAAAGATAAAAGTAAAATATTGGCAAGTTAAAGATATATTATTATTTGTGATTGTAAATTTCGAATTTCTGTTATATTAACAAACAACTGTTCAGCATTTCCATTAATTGCTCAGCATAACGAGCTGAATTTGCTATTAAAAAATTTAACCAAGCTGCAACGAGGCCATAAGCTTCTGTTGTGATTTTATCATTCAATACTTATTTACATTTTTATACCCTAGTTAAAAGTTTGTATAACCACCTTTTACAGAAGATATCACTATTAAGTTCTTATAAGTTAACCGTGAAATGAGCAAAACGAATCATATAGTTTTCTGTACTTTATAACTGAACTGGAGATTTATATATAGCGGAGCGACTTGTAGGGCTTCTTTGTAAAATTGAAATAAGGCATGCGAACGAAAGGTTTCCTCGGCCAGTGTGTGAAGTAAGAATACGCCGCGGGTGTGGTCGGACTCAAATTACACGACCAGCTGCCCAACTAGCGAACCGCGACGACTCACTATACTAAAAGTAGACAATACTGGCTTCTCTATGAAACTTTTAATCACTGTTATGTCATTATTATATATCATTCGAATATATTTCAACAGTAACGTTTAGATACATCGGGATTGACGATTATATAATGATTGAATACATATCTCATCAATTCAAACGCCGTCAGAGTTGGAAGTTTCTCGGAAATAAAAATGGCCTTTCAAGCCTCTCGATTAGTATGTTAGTGGTCTAGCATCGGTCGAACGTGCCATAGGTGTGAGTCACGTAACGGAAACGCACTCAACTTTGAAATTCACGTCTGTATCGGATACATTTTATATCTTACGAAACTTTAAGCAATCATTTATTCATTTGATTGCATTCAATAAGTTTATCGTAACTCATACATGGATGTATCTTTTCTTTAAAAGACAATTGTACAATTCTTAAAATTAGCGGCATACTGAGGCAGGCGAAGCGTAAATTTAATGATTCTTATGAATTAAACCATTTATCAGCAAACATCTGGGTACGGGCTCGTTGTTTAAATTAAACTTGTTTGAACGACTGTTTCTCTTAACAAAAACTCAAATAAAGTGACATCTTAATAAGAAAATGTAGATTACATTTTCTAAATCTGAGTTATAATTAAAGCGTTTCATGTTTTATGTAAATATTAAAATAATCATTAAAATTAAAGTGGTCGTTTCGTCCTACATAATTCCCTTACCTGAAGAAACTTATCAACTACTCCATGATGCCTTCAAACGAAGCTCTTTGATAGTGCGTCTTTGATTGAAACTTAGACAATGGACCTGAGACTTAAATTCTTTAACAGTTTGTCGAGAGTGGACTTGGACACTGGCATTCTGCCAAAGCCTCTTCCGCTATAAGGGTGAAGCGCGTTCAGGTGGATCGCAACCTACAATTATGAACTGAATTATTTGTTAATAAGAAGTATTTAAATTATTATTCAAGATTAAAATCGATATACTGCTATAAATAAAAATAAAAGTTATGACTTTTAACTTATAAAATGCCATACTACATCTAAAAGTGCCACGCACGCTTGAGTTACTTTAATTAATATTTTATAGAATTTTATTTATAAGCTATTATATATTAAATTGTTAGTTTAGTCTACATATCCAGACGACACAGTTAATAAATTGATATGACGAAAACCCTTAGTATAATTTAAATGACGCAAAGTCGCGGGGGAAACGAATGTTGTGTCGTGTCCAAATTCCTTCGGTCAACTAATTTTATGACATCATTACTTATATAGTATGCCATTATTGCTTCAGCCTCAGTAGTTATGCATGCTTATTGTTATTATCTCACGCTATAGCGTGAGTCAATGACATGAATAATCAACGTAAGTGATTAATATAAAAGAAAATAATTGGTATTTTTTTGAATCTTTTAATTTATGTTAAAATTGTATAACTACCTATCAACAATCGCAGAGGTTTATATCATATTAGCACCAACAATAGGCACACTGGGATTCTTATTGTTATTTTATCTTCCATCTTCATACGTCGAACTTATTTTATATTATAAATAGAAACGACTGATTCAATTTTAATTATTTAATACAGCAGTTATTTAAAGTACTTGCTAATACCGGGTATACGAACCAGTCTCTTTATTTATTTTGGTTAATAATTATCATATACGACTCGTAGGTCGTCTATTTAACAATTGGTACGTAGATGGTCGAATGCTCATATATTTATTTATTTATTATAAGGACAACTTACAAAACATGCACCATTTATAGGTTTTAAAACAAAGGTAATTACATTTTTAGCCAAGTGTTATTTTAATTAAAAGTTATCACGGCACGGAAAAGGACAGTATTTTCTATTAACCTAACACAACTTTTTTTTTCTATTTCTATTATACAAACAAAAAATACTACCAATAATAATACAATATTATTCGCTATTGTCAACGACTGTCCAAAGATTTCATTTAATTCGTTAAAGGTATCAAGGCTTAAGGGACAAACAAACATTTCATTTTTTAAACAACTAGCTGAACTTAGAGCCTTATCCGCGCGAAATTTATAAAACTTTACCAATAGCTCACAAGCCATCACCCACACCCCCCTTACGCCCCTTTCGCTCTCTCGAGGGTGCATTAAAAATGCCTATGTCCTTCCCCGGCAGTCAAACTATGTCCACACTAAATTAAGCGTGAAGATGTAACAGACACAATTACTTTCGTATTTATAATCATTACATAGTATAAAACAAGGTCGCTTACCGCTGTCTGTACCTATGTATGCCTAGATCTTTTAAATTACGCGTCGGATTTTGATGCGATTTCTTTCAATAGATAGAGTGTTTTGAGAGGAAGCTTTTTGTGTATAAACATGGATAATATAGTAAAGAAAAACTGATGTCGTAAATAAACAAATTCTATAGTAAATTTAGTATCAGTATTGCACTGGCATTTGCAGCTGGAGCGGTTCGCTAGTATTAGTATAGGTATGTGAATATAACTTTATGAAAGTTGAGGTGTGGTTAGATCAGATAGCACAAAATGCATAAGACTACCTAATATTTGTTAAAAAGATAAATCGTCCAAAATGTTAGCAGGGCCTTTCATAATAAGTAGGTTAGGTTTAATCGCATTTACGAGTGTTGATGTACATTCAGTATCTTATCGTTATCAAACTTGATTACCAACGTGTTGAACTATTCTATAGCATTATTGCAAATTGTTTTCAATTCCATAAATCGATTAAAATAAATAACTACCGTATTCGTATAAAATCGAGATTTACCTCCTCAGTGTATAGTTACACAAACGAGTTTCTCGTTTTTTAAGTAACGGATATAGGTGCTTACATTACGCCTGCACTTCCGATTATAACAAAACCATGTGAAACCCTAAGATCATGTGACGCTGATGCAGTAAGATGCGTCGTTGTACTTTTTATTTCTTAAGTCTATGGACTTGCGTCATTAATTCTTTTCAAAAGTTCTAGAAAAAAACAACATTTCCCATTACGTAATGATGAATCATAACATGTGTTAAATGGTACACCGGGGAACATTATCATCGTTGTTTATTAAATAAACAAATGAAGTCTGCTTTCTTATAACGGTTTTTTATTTGAAATATTGGTTATCTGAGTTGAACAAGGAAATAGTGAAGGAGATATCTAATATATTGAAATGTAGCAAAAAAAAGTAGTGGAAATGGTCACCCATTTGTAACTATTACAATTCCCACGTTGGTTGTTTTATTGCTGGATTAGCGGTCAAAGTATAAAAAATTGCCCGGTGATCGGTGCGATCGGCTTAAGATGGTTTTTCGTATTTATTTGGGTGAAAAACGTATAAAGTTAGTCGTACAGTAAAGAACGAACTTATTTAAAAGATTTAATCGTGTGTTATATTTTTAATAACTGTAGTATTCGTGATAAATGAGTTTACAGACTACAATATAAATTTTAGAATAAAATAAAACGATTTAAATCCAGGTGAAAGATGAATAACCTTCTTATGAAGCAATACAACGTAGAACTTGACTACAATAATGGCGGGTAAAATCAAGCTGAAAGAGAATTTATTAAAATAGCAAAGAGCTTACATTAATCGAGCTAGCTTTCTGCTATCCGTCATATTGTTAAGTGCCTATCGATATTAAAAAGCATCAGTGTCTTATGTAACCGTGACTTCATGTCATAAAAGCGGACACTCATCTATGTATGTACTACACACATATTGTACAGCAGCTTTTAAAGAAATTACTTTAGAAATTAATCATTATATTAAAAACAGATTAAGATAGATTACAGTTATTATAATTTTACATCATATCAGTAATATTCCTTCACAGAAAAAAATATATAACAAAAACAGCAGCCTGTAAATTCCCACTGCTGGGATAAAGGCCTCCTCTCCCTTTGAGGAGAAGGTTTGGAACATATTCCACCACGCTGTTCCAATGCTGGTTGGTGGAATACACATGTGGCAGAATTTATATGAAATTTGAAACATGCAGGTTTCCTCACGATGTTTTCCTTCACCGCTGAGCTCGAGATGAATTATAAAGACAAATTAAGCACATGAAACAGCGGTGCTTGCCTGGGTTTGAAACTTTGAACCCGCAGTCATCGGTTAAGATGCACGCGTTCTAACCACTTGACCATCTCGACTCTCAGGAAAAAATATCAGGGCGCAATTTTTGTAATACCTATGTACAAAAACTATCCCACAAGTCGAATTTATGTACCATAAAGTGTAAATTAGCCATAATGTATGTATGTATGTATTAGATACCAATAACAAAAGGATATATTATTATCTACTATGTGTATACTATACCAGAAAATTTTAACATTGAAATCAAATAAAATAATACATTTAAAAAAAAGCAATAATGTTGCCTGCCTATAATTGTTTCATGTATACTTTTTAAATCATTTATAATAAGCGTTGTTAGAAGTTACATGAATATAAGAAATGCATTATTATTGAAATGTAGAAACAACGCTGCATTTAGAATGTGCCTTCGTGCCTTTACGAAGATAAATTCGGTCAATGAGCGCTTCGCTTTATTAATGATACTGGTTGGTCAGATCGTCTGAATTGAATGAGAGGTCTCCTAATTGCGTTTTTTACTCTTTTACTTACGGTCGTCCCTGAGTCACGTGTGCTATATGAAATAAATCATAAATATAACTGAATTAAGGAAAATGTGCTTTGTGGCGTGGAAGCTAAGAAAGTTTATGTACCCATATTTAAAAAAAAAGGTAATAGTAACAGTCTTAATATGCCCATTGTTTAGATAAGGTTTGATGAGCAGCACGTTTAAATCTTATTCTACCGCAATGCTCCAATTATTATAGTTGGTAGATACACATGTGGCAGATTTTCATCCGATGTATGTAAATATGCTCATGATATTTCCCTTTCCCGCCGAACTCGAGATGAATCATTGACACTAATTAGTTTCTAAGTTCTTGCTCGTGTTTGAACGCGCAACTTAGTTTAAAATTCACGTTTTCAATGATTACGCCCTTAATACGCCTTTACATTTTAATAGACGTTCATTAAAATATTTTGAATAGGTACTCAATATTGATCTGGCCACGTAAAATTCATTCAATATAAGAATTTTAGTATAATAAACCCGATTTATTATAAAGTTTATGGTATTAATGATTAATTAATGTTCATTTGTTTCAGGTCAAATGCAACCGCCTCGATTTACAATGCAACCCTCGTCGTCAAATAGCATAGTGAGGGAAGGAACAACGAAGATATTACAATGCTCTGCCATAGGTAACAATGATTTATAGCTATACTATTGATATACAGGTCATATCTAGACGGATAAATATACTCTGTGTCATTTATTTATTAGGGATACCACAGCCTATGTACAGATGGCTCAAAAACGGCGATCCACTAGGCGACTATTCATCGGAATTATTTTATAAAATACACAACACACAGCGCCAAGACGCGGGCGCCTACCAGTGTATAGCAAAGAATGATGTCGGGGCGATTTTTAGTGAAAAAAACAACATCATTGTCGCTTGTAAGTATATTACTAATCTATTTCATCTATTAATTACTTACAACTTTTAATGAATAAATTATGCTGTGAATATTGTAAAAATAAATGTTTTTTATTTTCCTAATAATGTGAACACTTACAGTCATGGGTGTTTTTGAGAACACTATAGAAGAAGTGATAACAGTCGAGTCGGGTAACGCGGCTATTCTAGATTTTCCACACATAGAATCTGAACCTCCACCGTCAGTCATTTGGCAGGACGAAAACGGCGTAAATGGTGTACTACGTTACGACCAAAAATATGCTATCACCGATAAACACCAACTAGTAATATTATGCGCATCCCAAGACGACCAGCGAGCTTATAGGTTTGTGAATATTCTAAACTAAACTCTTTACAAATATTTACACTTCTATCTTTAGACTCAATACTTGCTATTTTCCAGAGCGCGAGCAATAAACACCCAGTTGGGTAAGGTTGAAAATAGTCCGTACATTAGATTAAAAGTAAACGGAGACGATGACAAAGAAATAGCGCCAGAAATTATTATAAAGCCGCAAGACACGAAGATAATAAAAGGCCAAGAATATACAAATATATACTGCATCGCCAACGCACGACCGCTGCACGAGCTCGAAACTTTATGGTTTAAAGACGGAGTATTGATCGATTTAGCGGGAATCACTTACGACCTCAATGATCAATGGAACCGAACGCTGAGTCTCATATCGGCCAATTTAAACCACACCGGCCAGTACACGTGTCAAGCGAGACTCAAGTCTGGCGGATTCGCGACTGTGACCGCGTCGGCGTCTGTTACTGTATTCGAAAAGCCAGTAATGGTATCCGTTTTGAAATCGGAAACATTTGGTGAGTTCGGTAGTACCATCGTCTTAGAGTGCAACGTACATGGCATACCTATGCCTGGAATCACGTGGTATAAGGACGCGAAGAAAATCGCGAGCGTCGGAGCCGACACCGAGGAGTCCGACAATGCGGATGTCGACGACGGCGGAGGCAGGTACAGGGTGGAAGTAGACAGATCGCTCGTTATCAACCAACTCAAGATGGAGGACATGGGCATATACCAGTGCATAGCGAGTAACGACGCTGGGGAATCGTCCATCTACACCTGGTTAAAAATAAAAAGTGAGTATCTACTTCACTATCCTGCTTGATCGAGAAAGCTCATAAAAATAAATGCATTAATTATTAACACTTAAACAGCCAAGGAAAATATTCGCGTTCCGCGCAGTCACATGAAGTTAATAAGAATGAGGACTGCAGATAAAAAGGCAAAAACGTTCAAATTTGATACCGGCAGTAAGCGATTTTGTTGGTGTATATTTGCACACTTTTTGAGCATTTTTTTTTTCTTTTACACCACAGAGTTTTTGCTTCGATTTACATTTAATTAAAACAATCACGTATCAGATCCCATTTATTTCAGTTGTAAATAATATTTAGGTTATATTTTCTTTTTATAGATTAATTCAAACATTATATATAAGTATAAATATTCCCGGTTGCTTTGTTATCGTTTTTTTACTGAACTATTTGTTGTACCCCTATTTTTAAATAATATAATATATATAGTCCAAGTTGACGGAATCGAATCTGTGCCCCGCACTAAACGCTCGACCTTTTTATCGTAGATTTATTATAGCTAATGTATATTTACTATCACGAATACAATTTCAATTTAAAAAGTATTTGTGACATAAATATTATAATTTATAATGCACCATTTAACAATCAAACTCAAAATCAAAGAGCGTTGTTTCAAAATTAAAATGTTTTACTAAAATGAAATCAAGATTAGTCGATCAATATCTTAAAACTTAATAAAATACTTCTCTTTTAAACTATTCTTAATCCTCGACTTGTTTATTCAAAATAAGCTAATATTTTGTTAGCTCCTAGAATACCCAGCTGGTATTAAGTTAGCAGATATCATATTGCGACGTCGTATCAAGTAGCTTGCATGTGAAAATATAAATTTGCATTGTCGTTGTGTCTTAGTGTTATTTTAAATATAATTCATGAATTTATTTTCTTTTGTATACAATATTTCACTTAGCTTGTACATTTTAATCATTTATGCATCAAGGAATTTTCTTTCATATTACGGATATTATTTCTCGTGATCATTTATTTATTATGTATTCACAATACAGATTGGGATTCGTATGTGTATTTATTATTTATGTGATTATTCGATGTTTATTGGGATGAAACGTCGAATGATCTGTAGTCCGTATTGCATGCTGAACTTTCGATTATAATTGTATAATTATAGTTACAATCGTTCGACACATTTTTGACACCGCAATATTAATACGAGTTTTTGAGTGACTTCTACTAACCTTTTCTTTGATACACGATTCATAGACGAATTCAAGTGATGGGTAATATTTTTTATTATAGAACTAAAACCTTTTTTGTGCCAACAACGTTTTAATTAACACGCTACATTCGATGTTTAATTTATAATGAAACGTGTAGCAAGATAATTGATGCACTATGAAAGTGCCTAGTATTCTAGTGTACAATGTAGTGCTCGTACTAAGTTGCGTGTGTGGCTTGTAGCGTCTCCGCCCATAATGCAGAGTGCACCGGCCAACCTCACCGTGCTAGACGGGAAGGACGCCACCATCGCCTGTCGGGCTATCGGAGCCCCCACGCCCAACGTCACGTGGTACTTCAATGGTGAGATATGAGCACACTGAATTGATCCGTAGGCTAGCCCTTAGCCACACAGTTTTAGTTAGTTAAAATTACCTTACAACTAACCACTGTGTACATATACATACATATATACTTTTTGTGTTAATAATGTTATATTTAAAACAAATACATACCTATTTTTTTAAATATAAGCCAAGTATATACATTTATACATAACATATTTATTCCAATATTATAAATACGGAAGTAACTATGTCGGTGTGTCTGTTGCTTGTTCACGGCCAAACAGAACAGATTTTGATGAAATTTGATATGAAGCAAGCTCGATCTCCAAGTAAGAACATAGGCATACTTTTTATGCATAAAATTCGATATCACACTACTAAAATGCGCGAGAAGCCGCGTTTGATATCCAGGTTGTATGTAAATGATTTAGTACAATAATCATACTCGTGATTTAGTTTGGATCAGTCCACCAGACTAAATAACAAGTATGTGTACCAATTAAAGAGGTGCACCCCGTTTTACAATGACATAATCCGTTTTGGCCTTGAAGACACTAAACACTACTAACTTACAAACAAGCAAACCAGGATTTAACCCAGTTCCTTAGGATCTACATCCTTATAAGCTAGACAATGCGAATGTACAATATGTATATAAGTATTTAGATATCTAAATAAACTATTTCAGATTCTCTGATAATAAACCTGTCCAGAAGACTGCAAACGCTAGATGAAGGGGACCTGCTAATAACGGCCACGACCACAGCGGACACCGGGAAATATACTTGTATACGATCGAACGACGCGGGTAACGTTTCCGGTGAAGCCTACCTTACTGTACTCGGTAAGTATTCATAACATCAATTATTAAAACCTTCGTTTCATCCACCATCCATAAACTATAGAAACTAATAGGGTTCTGTGTACTCTAGTAAGGACGCAAGTGATCGCCCCTCCCGTCGACACCCGGGTGTTACTGGGTCACACGGCAACGCTGCAATGTAAAGTATCCAGCGACCCGAATGTCAAGTACAACATCGACTGGTTCCACAACAAACAGTAAGATCTATATTAAGACGAGATCGAGTTCTCGATCTTCACGCTTATAATTTTTACGCATGGCTACCTCTACTTTTGCTTTCGACTTGGGATGTATACAATTACATGCAAAAAATGAAAGTAGCTTCTCATTACGAGTGGAGGATAACCCGCCGGCTCTGGCCCGCAGGCCCATGACGGCGGGGTCGCGCGTGTGGGTGTCGGGCGACGGTGCGCTGCAGGTGCAGGCCGTGCGCGCGGGCGACGCGGGCGAGTACACGTGCGTGGTGACGTCGGCGGGCGGCAACCACACGCGGCGCGCGCTGCTGTCCGTCATCGAGCTGCCGTTCGCGCCCACCAACGCGCGCGCCGAGCGCCTCGACGCCGCCCCGCAGCGCGCCGTCAACGTCTCCTGGACGCCCGGCTTCGACGGCAACTCGCCCGTCAACAAGTACATCATCCAGCGGCGCGTCGTGCCCGAATTCGGTAACCTTCCTTCCTCCTTGCCCACTCCTCGATTTTGAGGATACCAGCGCATTACTAAATGGTGGTTTCTATTGCAGGCCCCACCCCGGACCCATTACTGAATTGGGTGACGGAGCCGATGAACGTATCTGCGAATCAACGTTGGGTGCTTCTGACCAGTTTGAAGGCGGCCACTTCGTATCAATTTCGCGTATCAGCCGTGAATACAGTGGGAGAGGGTCCTCCTTCCGAACCGACGGAGGTTTTGACTCTACCGCAAGAAGGTAAACATTACAAACGTATTCAAATTTCCAATTATTTCACTTCGAGTATAACTAAATGACGTCTTCGTAATTTTGCACTAACGTTTTCTTGTATATAAGTTTGTTTTCGCATACGACGTTCTATCTCTTGTATCAACGACAATACAATGTTTTTCTTTTTGTGATCAAGCAGCCAGCGACATAATATGCTGCCAAGGTATGCAGAAAAGTTAAGCCCTATGGTACCTAAAAACTATTAATAATTACCTTTTTGTTTACGCTTTTGGATTGTACGTCACCAGAGTTTTGTCAATACTTTGTCTCGTTACTGTCTTTTTTCTTTTAATGGTACTTGTTACTCATTATGTTTGCATGTCTTATGCCTGTGCAATTTATATCGCGTATGATGTTCATTTATAATGTAACTATATCGAATATTTTATAATTTAGCAGGTTTTATACTTGATATTGTAAAGTATATGAACTAATGCATGAATTATAATATGCATTTACGGTCTATAGAATTGTAATTGTAAACTTTATAACATGTTCAAACATACATTTACTTTTAGCGCCCTCTGGACCTCCTCTGGGTTTCATGGGATCGGCGCGATCCTCGTCCGAGATAATAACCCAATGGCAGCCGCCCCTGGAAGAACACAGAAATGGACATATCCTGGGATACGTAATCAGATATCGCTTGAAAGGCTATGACAACAGTCCGTGGACCAATCAGAATATCACAAACGAAGCGCAACGGAACTATCTCATCCAAGATTTGATAACTTGGAAAGATTACAACGTGCAAATCGCAGCGTACAACGACAAGGGCGTCGGTGTGTTTTCGGATAGTTACACGATAAAGACGAAGGAGGGCGTGCCTGAGGCGGCGCCCGACAGCGTGCGTTGCGAGGCGTTTAATTCTACCGCTATACAAGTATGGTGGACGCCGCCGAATCCTCAGAAAATTAATGGGATTAACCAGGTAATCCATCTGTGCGAAATTTATAGTAATTGAGAACTAAGACGACCAAACTTAATTTGACATGTTCTAACGTAGCCATATAATTGTTGGGCAAGTGTCGTGAGTTGCATCTTTTTTATTTGGTTTATTATTTACTGTTTTTTAAATGAGCTATGATTGTAACATTGTATTCCTTTCTGCGCAGTCACTAGCATTTAAAATGACTTAAGTCCATCTAATATAGATACTATAATATCAAATATTTTTAACATACGACGATCTCCATGGCCGAGTGGTGTGTACACCGGTTTTGATGGGTACGCCACTCTGAGGTCCCGGGTTTGATTCCCGGCCGAGGCGATGTAGATTACCATTAGTTTTCTATGTTGTCTTAGGTCTGGGTGTTTGGTACCGTTGTTACTTCTGATTTCCATAACACAAGTGCTTCAGCTATTGGGATCAGAGTAATGTATGTGATGTTGTCTCATGTATATATTTATTATTTATACTATTATTCTAGGGATACAAAATTCAAGCATGGCTTTGGGACGAAGCGACGAACGATAGCGTGGAACAGAAACTCGTCAGCGTACCACCGAATTTGTTGGATCCCCTCACCGAGCAGACGGCAATCATAAATGGCTTGGAAAAATTCACCGAATATAATATTTCCGTTTTATGCTTCACGGAGCCGGGCGATGGCCCCCGAAGTGACTTCGTCTTGATAAGGACGAAAGAAGATAGTAAGTTGGAATATAATACATTTATAGTTTTAAATTATTGATTACTCACATAGTGATTGCGGACAAATAATAATGCAATTGTATGTTATGGTAACCCTGTAACATAACTATTGAAAAGTGCTTTTATTTAAATTTGTTAGGTTAATTGCTAGGCAATTTGCTAGGTTTTTTTTAAATTTAAAATTTTAGTTTCACATAATTTTCAAACGGTTGAAGAGCTTTTGCAGAAAAATCTGACTTACAACTATTTTTATGTACACATTTCTAATCTGGATCTTTTAAAATATTACTATAGTTTATATATATATCACTTATGTGCATAAGGTTTTGTTTTTTAACCATATTTGTTTTTGTCATTCCAGCACCTGATGAAGTAACGAACTTACAATTCGACGACGTATCCGACAGGGCAGTCAGAGTGTCCTGGTCGCCGCCGAAAAAGTCGAACGGCGTGCTCATCGGCTATAAGCTCAAATACCAAGTCAAGGATAGCCCCGAAACTATCAAGGAAGAAATACTGCCGCCCAATGTTACCAGCATACGAGTCGAACATTTGCAGGTGACATTCATTTCACCAATTAGTACTTGTTATATATTACTATGCTACTCACACGCGTATCAATTCTCCATGTATATGAAATATTATACATTTCATACCTATAACTGGCTACTGCCATGCCTTTACAGGCTTTTCATCAGCCCCAATGAGTCGTAGCTTGATTTTTTTTAAGTCGTAAGTTAAAAAATCTAACAGACTCCAGATTTATGTAATAGAGCATTAATCACATCTCACTAGCTACAAATATGTATATTAAAATTAATAATATTTAACTACCTATAGTTCGACACAACTTAGATGTCGCATCGGCAAAATTCGTAAAACCGATGACATCCGAATTGAGTACGCCATCCCAAATTATCAATATTTATTTCTCATGCGAAAATGATCTTTGCACAAACGTTATAACTTGTAATATTATATGACCTAATATATTCGTGAATTTGACGCGTCGATTTACATGCACTTGCTTTCTCTGACGTGTGAATCTATAGCGACGAATAGCGTCGAATGACGCGATATGGAGCTATTTCTATTGGTTGTGTAAATCGGCAGTGATCGGTTTTAATCTCATTCCATTGCATTTTCCGATGCTACATCTAATTTGTGTCGTACTATACACGTGAATAAACAAAAAGTCGTAAGTGAAACAATGTAATAAGTACATTGGTCCGGGCGGCAGGCGAGCACGTCGTACCGCTTCTGGGCGAGCGCGCTGTCGGCGGCGGGCGAGGGCGGCGCGCGCGCGGCCGACATCCAGTCGGGCGTGGAGCCCGTGCTGCCGCACGCGCCCACCAACCTGGCGCTGTCCAACATCGCCGCGCACTCCGTGCTGCTGCAGTTCACGCCCGGCTTCGACGGGAACTCCTCCGTCTCGCAGTGGACCGTGCAGGTACCCTCGCCACTCACTCCTCTTCCGAATTCCCGTAATTTGTACGAACGATAAAACTGAGTACGATTCGATTGGAAGGCTATTCGCTTAAAACAATAAGTATTATTGAGCGATTTCCTTAAAACTAAAAATAAATAACACATTATGGTTGATTGGCTCATATCGTTTATAAAAAAGGTGTCCCTGTAAACTAAATGAAACCACAAATTTACAGGCTCAAACTGCGCGGAACTCTTCCTGGGTATCGATTTACGAGGTGAACGCCCCCGACGCCCAGTCGATCCTCGTAACCGACTTAATTCCTTTCACAACATACCGCTTGAGACTGATCGCGACTAACGTCGTCGGATCCTCTCCGCCCTCGGAGCCCTGTAAAGAATTCCAAACCATCCAAGCTCCTCCGCAGCACCCTCCCAGGAACGTGACGGTGCGCGCTGTCAGCGCAAACAACCTTCGAGTCAGGTGGATCGTAAGTACCACAATATTCAAACTCAAAAAGTTGAACCATTAACAAAGTTGTATCGGTTTAATACAGTTGAATTAATTATTCTAGCCATTACAACAAAGCGAATGGTACGGTAACCCAAAAGGCTACAATATCACATACAAGAGAAGTGGTACCAATGACACCCTACATAGTATAATCGAAGACCATACGGCCAACTCGCATGTGCTATCAAATTTAGAAGAATGGTCCATATATGAAATAACGATGACTGCCATTAATGAGGTCGGCACCTCCGCTACGAGTCCGACTGCAACGGAACGAACTAGAGAAGCAGGTAACGATATTTAATTAGTAATTAATTTATAAATCATTAACTTATGTAAAATGTAATTACTTGATGTAAATGTAAAATATAAAAAAATTACCATTCTCAAAATTTAAAAAGATTATTAAGACTAAATTAATAAATAAATCATATTATTCATTAAAAGAGTACTTTTTAGAAAGAAACGCCTGGAGTTAGGCTTAGGTTCCATCATAGGACACTAATTACTGTAAATTGCACATTTACAACAGCATTGTAAAACTGTTTATTTAAAAAGAGCAACTATGCGAGTTTCATGCCGTTTCTTCTCGCTAGAAGCTACTTTCCGAAACGGTGGTAGTATTTAATTGTTGATGATTCAAAAACGCTTCTTTGTGAAGTTTACTTGAATAAATTGATTTGATTTGATTTGAATTTTTAGTTCCATCAAGTGGTCCAGTGGGTGTATCAGCTAAAGCGACGTCGTCCACTACTGTTGTTGTTGTCTGGGGGGACATCCCATCGCAAGATCAGAATGGCCTCATTGAGGGGTACAAAGTGTGCTATGCGGCAGTGGTACCACCACCTCGTCCAGATCAAAAGAAAATAGAATGCCACCCTATTTCTTCTAACCAGACCCATACAGTTACATTGACAGAGCTTCGGAAGTATGTCGTCTATCAGATTCAAGTCCTCGGGTATACGAGACTGGGAGATGGAGCGCTCAGCGATCCGCCCGTCACTGTTAGGACTTTTGAAGACAGTAAGCATTGTGATCTAAGAAATAATTACAGTATTTTTCAATAATGAACATTTGATTAATTTTTATTTTATTTTATAGCACCCGGCCCGCCGTCGAATGTGTCCTTTCCCGATGTCACTTTTAGTACGGCGCGTATAATTTGGGATGTTCCTGAAGATCCTAATGGCGAGATACTGGCATACAAAGTGACATACCATCTCAACAGTTCCACTCAGCACATGTTTTCCAAAGAGTTTCTACCTTCCGATAGAACTTTTAGGTTAGTAACTATTGTCTTACTAATTTTTGCATCTCGTTAAACAAAGAATCTACCCGATTGAGCATATAAAAACTGCTCTATAGTCTATTCG
Source organism: Vanessa cardui (assembly GCF_905220365.1). Lineage (NCBI taxonomy): Eukaryota > Metazoa > Arthropoda > Insecta > Lepidoptera > Nymphalidae > Vanessa > Vanessa cardui. Next base: position 7,177,194 of record NC_061133.1, read on the forward strand.
CGTTAAGAATGCAGTGAGTTGTCATTGTTCACCGGCACCTTTGACCAATCAAATCGTTTCAAATTACAAAGTCAAGTTCACATTGAACATAAGTTCGAACGTGATGGTTGTGGTTTAATTAATTAGTAACTGATATTTTTATAATTTAAATTTTTTTTATTATTATTAACTGATATTAAAAAAATGAATACCACACCACTTTGTAAACATAAAACTGCGAGAAATGCTGCCACCACGTCTTAAAAGAAGAAATTGCCATGTGGGATTTAGATAATATTATGGAACTCGCTGCAGAAAATTATTTTATTATAAACACTAACGACGACAGTAATAGTGTAAGTAATAGTGATTAAAATATTAATGACTTAATTTCGATTTTTTACGTTTATGTGTACTTTTTAAATTCATTACACTTTGATTTCGTTAAATTTCTAATTGGGGGCCGGAAAGTCTGGTGTGAGGTAATTGGGGCGCAGACGTGGGACAGATTGCATAACAAGCGTTGGTGTCTGGCGTCGACAGGGCGACGGAGCTGAGCGCGGAGGAGTACTACCTGTTCTCGGTGACGGCGCAGACGCGCGTGGGCTGGGGCGCCACGCTGCGCGCGCTGGTGCTGTGCACGGCCAACCGCGCCGCGCCCGCGCCCCCCGCGCGGCCCTACGTGGCGCGCTCGCTGCTGCAGCCGCACCAGATCACCTTCTCCTGGACGCCCGGCGACGACGGCTACGCGCCGCTCAGGTCCGTGCGCGATGGCGCTGCTTATGCAGATAAAGTATTATCTTTTGTTTTTATTTAAATAAAACTAGTTATACCGGATTTGAATCGCGTATATTAATTATTTTTGGCATCCCGACGTTTCGAGCACTTTACAGCGTTCGTGGTCACGGGTAGACTAAGGTGGCATTTGTCTATTTGAGGAACAAAGAAATATTATTTACAACTACCGCCAACGATTTCTCAATATATAATTAATATACGCGATTCAAATCCGGTATAACTAGTTTTATTTAAATGTGTAATAATCGCGAAAATTTAAGACAACACTTTTTTTTTTATATTCTTTATTGCACTAAAATATGTTACATTGATGGCACAGTAATAAATGTACAGGCAAAGGTGGACTTATCCCTAAAAGAGATTTCTTCCAGTCAACCTATGGAGGTCAGTGACAGGGTGATGTAGCGGGCAAAATAGTACAGACTGTAGTGTAGAAAATATAAATACTCACATAAATAAAAAAATATAATACATAAACATACATAAAAATACAATACACAAAATACATATACTACGTATATTATTTATATATACTACATAGATACATATACATACATATTTACAAATCAACAAAATTACAGTTAGAATAATTGAGACTGGGTTATAACCCAGATATAATTCAAATGGCAATATGATGCCATCTGAATTTTGTAGCTACAAATTCTTAGATATGATGGAAGAGAAAGGGAAAGATAGGAAAAATTTGCTTTTTCTTTAAGTGAAAATTTCTGTCTGTTCACTCAACTAGAAACCACGTAAGAAATTATTTCTTTAAAATATGAATTATCATAAATGTATTTTTTTATGTCGCGAGAATAATATAAATATAACTTCAAAATAACATATAGATAAGCAAGGGACCCGGCTGTAACTGAAAATTATTAAATAGACAAACTGAATAATTTTTTAGTAGTCTAATTTGGTGTTTGAACCCAAGGCCTCCGGATATATTTCCTTATATTTAGCCACTATACCAACGAGGTACTCAGACTGGACAACATACATCTACATAAATATTTATTATATAGCTATTTATGGTTAAGTATTGCGAATCGCTATCGCAGTCTAACTAGCGTATATCGGCAGGTACTACACGATACAGCAGAAGGAGGAGGGGGGCACCTGGCAGACTCTTCCCGAGCACGTCGACCCGTTTGCGACCTCGTACACCGTGGAGAGCCTGAAGCCTTACACCGCTTACCAGTTTAGAATCCGCGCAACCAACGACATCGGACCCAGTCGATACAGCAACGCTACAGAAACAGTCCGCACTTTACCGGCAGGTATGCTTACAAACATGTCTAAGAATAGTTTTTATGGAATTAGCTTATTTTTTATAATAACAATACATAAAAAAATAATTTAAAATACTGCAAGTAAAGCGACGGACCTGACTGATCAACTTATATTTTGCCATTCTATACTCTACCACTAAGAACGGATATTGAAAGAATTGATTGACATATTTTTTTTAAATATATTGTGTGCGGCTCTGTTCTACTCTACCAGAGATCACACTTATGATAAAATAATAGCACTGAAACGAAGAATCATTAATCCACTGCATTTAAACCTTTTATTGATATATATTAAAATATTGATTAGGATTAATGTGTTTTTTATTCATATATATTATATATATTTCTTATATATTAAACATAATCGAACTTTACATGCTTTAGCTATTGTACCTTAACCACTTAAAATTTGAAGATTTCCTCCTGACCAATATAAGCTTTGACCACTAGTCTAGACTATCTTATTACACCGCACAGTGATTACACGAACTCATTTGAATCACGTTCTCTATCCAATAGAACGATAGAATTGTACATGTAAAGCTGTAATACATTAAAGTTGTAAATACTGTCAAGTACCAAACTCCAGACTAGTCCAAGGCCGAAACTCCCGTTATTTTTTATTGGATCAAGTATCAGATCAGGGTCTAAGTTCGAAACGAAGACCTCAGATAGGTCGGCCACTTTACCAACTAGGCCGTTGTAATGATCCCGTGCGTGCTTAGCGCCCAGCAAGGCCGTGGAGAACCTGCGCGTGGTGCCGATAACGCCTAGCAGCGTGCGCGTGCAGTGGGCGGCGCTGGGCGAGCAGCACTGGAGCGGCGACGCGCGCACGGGCGGCTACTCCGTCTCCTACCAGCCGCTCACCGACTTCCCGGCCTCGCTGCACACCACCATGAAGCAGGAGGTGCCCGGCATTAAGGTGCGCCTTACAATAGCTTACAATACTCGTGCCGATTGACGACCTCCGTGGTCGAGTGGTGTGTACACCGGTTGTCATGGGTACGCCACTCTGAGGTCCCGGGTTCGATTCCCGGCCGAGTCGATGTAGATTAACATTAGTTTTCTATGTTGTCTTGGGTCTGGGTGTTTGTGGTACCGTCGTTACTTCTGATTTCCATAACACAAGTGCTTCAGCTACTTACATTGGGATCAGAGTAATGTATGTGATGTTGTCTCATATTTAGCTATTTATTTATTCATTTAATTACTGACCGAGTAGATTAGAAAATAAATAACGGTAATTCGACTATTTTGTGTGTCTTAATTTTCATACAATGTACCAAGATTGTCCTGTTGCGCCATAATTAACCGTGAAGACTCTCCGTAGTAGTTACCCGAATAGTGATATTTCATATAATCTAAATGTTTGGTCAAGGAATTTCAAGTTCACCGTAGGCCACATATATCAAGAATAATTTCTTTCAGAGCGAAGAAGTCGTGCTGACAGATTTGGCGTTGGACCGCAACTACGAGATCAGCGTTTGCGCAGTGAACTCGCAGGGGTCGGGCCCGGCGGGTGCGCCGGCCGTGGTGTGGGTGGGTGAGGCAGTGCCCACCGCGCCACCGCAGAGCGTGACCGCGCACGCACTGTCCCCCACCGAGGTGGCGCTAACCTGGGGCCCACCACACCTCGCGCAGCAGAACGGGGACCTACTTGGATACAAGGTTGGACTTGGCCGGTTATAACATTAAGCTATTTATGACACGTTACAAGTATTTCAGTAATTCATACAAATTATTTTTTTACTCCGATAGATATTTTACCTAATGACCGAGTCTCCGGAAGAACCGGAACCTGGGCGACGGGCAGAGGAGGAGATAGAAGTGGTGCCGGCCACTTCCACCTCGCATTCGCTCGTATTCCTCGACAAGTTTACGCAGTATCGAATTCAGGTATTTAAATTGCTTCAAAGTATTTTTATTCGCATTTAATATAAAAACAAATTTATAATTGTGCTTCATTTTATAGGTGTTAGCCTTTAATCCAGCCGGAGATGGACCAAGGTCGAATGCGATTTTGGTACGGACGCATCAGGGTCTGCCCTCGGCGCCGCGTAACATAACATTCTCCGAGATCACCATGAACAGCCTCATAGTGTCGTGGGAGCCTCCCCACCGGCGCAACGGCCTCATACACTCCTACCTCGTCACCTACGAGACCATAGAACAGGACGAACGTAAGGAACAATTCTCATAAACAGAACTCTTTCATAAAAAAGGATCTTCAAACAGCTCCCTCACAATGGAACAAAAGGATCGAATATTAGAATAAGTATAGTACGACACAACTTAGATGTCGCATCGGGAAAATTCGTAAAACCGATCATATCCGAATTAAGTACGCTATCCCAAATTATCAATATTTATTTCTCACGCGAATATAATCTTTGCACAAACGT